>NW_006159879.1:233751-246261 GCF_000334495.1 Tupaia belangeri chinensis
ACGCCGGGCGCGTGTGCATGCGTGCCCAAGATCCCGAGAGGAGAGTGGAGGAGAAGGGATTGCGGCGTGGCCATCCCCCCTGGGGGGTGATTTCCTGCTTTCTATCTCTCTGTCTCTCTCTGTCTGTCTGGCGAGCGCACGCGCCCTATAGCAAAAACCTCTCAAAAATAAAAATGGGCCAAGGAGTTGAGCAAATGACTCTGTAAGGAAGATGAATGACCAAAATGCGTATAAAAAATCTTCAATTGCCGGAAGCCTGCTCCAGTTGAAGCTCATACACAGGAAGGCGACACAGGCAAGCAGAAATTCAGGCTGAAACCTCAATGCTCTTCAGCATGTTCTCCGCCGACTACAGTCAGAGCCAGCTCAAGACTACAGCCCCAGTGGCTATCAAAAATATGTATTTATTGAGGGATGTTTTACAGAAGTATGAGGGATGAGGGGGGAATAAAAGATTTACTCTAAGAAATGAGATATTCAAAGTACAGGAACAATGATCATAAAACATGATGTCTGTCTTGTTTGATAAGGTGTAATCAATCACAGTTCTCAGGATGAGGGGGTCCATCTGTCTGGTGCATTTTCTTCTTAGATTTTGATTACTGGGAAGGGTCTTTTAAAGAGGGGGCTTACAGGAAGCTTGATAACTTCAGTCCCAGGCCAGCTTGGTAACTTCAGTCCTGGGCCAGGGCAGCAGCATTGCCAGGTACAAAGGCCTAGATAGAAATCTTATCTTGTTAAGTAAAGACTCAGTTGATATATACTAAAGTGGAATATCTATATTACAACTAAGAGGGTGAGCCTATTGCCCATATGGAGAAGGAATGTGGTCTTGTAAGCAGCTTAATGACTGACCTAAAGGTTCCTGTGTACTTGAGACCCTCTACGTGCTGTTCTATACAATGGCTGTGGCTTTGGGAAGCGGCAATCTTTCCTTGTCCTGAGATCAAAGGTGGCTCATGGTCTTTGTTTGGGGTAGCCGTGCCTCACAGATGAGTCCCTAAGCCTCCCCCAGCTACTGAGGTTGTTTCACCAATTTAGTAGCTTTCCATTAACTCAAATCTTTCTAATGCTATCTATGCAATCCCCAGTAAGAGAGGTGAATGCAGCATTCTTTATTGACATTTTCCAGGCAGGTGGAGTGAGTCTCAGGAGATAATTCCCATTCACCACCGCACTAGGGGTCCGCATTCCTTCAGGATTATTGTAAAAGTTATAGTAAGGCTGGGTGTGTTATTTCGCCCTTATGGGCTACCGTCACTAAAGCTCATGGCAGAGAAACTGAGCACAGACCAATACAGCAACACAGTAGAGAATTGCAGCTCGTAACTGTAGACCTTGCTTACAGCTCTTCTCAGCCCAGCCTTACTTAGACATGAGAGGCAGCTCCCCATGCTCTGTGTTAGCTGTATGGGCTCCGTCATTCAATGTTTCTTATCATAAGATAATGCAAATCAAAACCACAATGAGATGCCACTTAACCCTGGTAAGAAGAGCTTTGATCAAAAACATAAAGAATGATTAGTGCTGGAAAGGCCATGGTGAAAAGAGCGTCCTCCTACACTGCTGACGGAAATAAAAATTGGTGCAGCTACTATGGAAAGCAACATGGAGGTTTTTCAAAAACCTGCAAATAGAACTTCCATATGACCTAGTAATCCTACTCCTTGGTATTTACCTAAGGATAGGAAAATAATCAGAAAAACATTTGTATATACATATTTATTGCAACATTATTTAAAATTGCCAAGACATGGAATCAACCTAAGTGCCCAAGAGCTGATGATTGGATGGAAAAAAATGTGCCATAGGACACTATGGGATATTACTAGCCATAAGGAACAATAAGACCTTGCTTTTGATACAAAGTGGATGAATATAGAAAATTTCATGCTAAGTGAAATAAGCCAGACTATGAAAAACAAACCTCATGTGTCCTTATTTAATTTATATTGAATATCTGCAGTCTATGGCAGAAATGAGAAGATCTGTAAATATAATGGTAAAGAGAACAAGTTTAGACACCAGAGACTATACGAGCAGAGAGTGGATAGCAGAGAGTGGGTGGGAGGTGCTCGGGAAAGAACTATTTAATATACATAAGAATATAAAGTTCTGTAGTGAAAAATAAGTACCTATCCTTGATTTGATTGTGATTTACTACGTGCACACTTTGAAAAACCATATAATGTGCTAGGGAACCAGCAGTTAGCGTAATGGCTATGTCGCTGGACTCCCACGTAGTCGACTGTGGTTCACGTCCTGGATGCAGTGGCTTAGAACTCACGCCGGGCGCGTGTGCATGCGTGCCCAAGATCCCAAGAGGAGAGTGAAGGAGAAGGGATTGTGGCATGACCATCCCCCCTGGGGGGTGATTTCTCACTTTCTGTCTCTATGTCTCTCTCTGTCTGTCTGGCGAGCACACACGCCCTATAGCAAAAAAATAATAAAAACATATAATGTGCTATAGAGATGTACAAGAATTAAATGTGAATAAGAAATCAAAACCATAAAATAAATAAATAGGAATTAAAAGAACTCTCCCCCCAAAAAAAAAACACTATAGAAAAATCTGGGTCAAAAAAAAGTCAATGAACAGGAAATAAGCAAATTCAAATGGATATACTGTATAAACGTACATTTTTAAAAAGCAGAAATGAATATTATTGCAAAGCAAAGTAAGGCCAAAGGTAAATGTATAAATGATTGACACAATCATTTTTATTAATGAAAGGTAAAAAAAAATCCTATGAAAATTTATGCTATTCAGTTTCAATTTTATTTCAAAATAACTATAGAATATTATTTATATTTTAGAAAATTTAAGGTAATTCTGGTGGTGCCCCAACAATAATACCAAATATGATCACATCACTCTCAGTGATGTGATCACTGAGACAAAGAGCAGAGAGTGGGTGGGAGGTGCTCAGGAAAGAACTATTTAATATACATAAGAATATAAAGTTCTGTATTGAAAAATAAGTACCTATCCTTGATTTGATTGTGATTTACTACATGCACACTTTGAAAAACCATATAATATAGACAAAACAATGGGAGTTTTAATAAGATAATTATAAGGATTATTTCCATATGTGCATTATAAGGATTATTTCCATATGTGCATATTTATATCTAAGCCCTAAAAGCAAAGAATACATTTTCATTTTGAGTTAAATGGAATACAAAAATCATACTTTTAAAGGGAAGAGGGAGACCTTTAAAGTTTCATTGTTTTTATCTAGAATGGATCACAAGTATTTAATTACCAATTTGCTGTCAGCGAGTTCAAAAGGCAATGTGGAAACCGCCTTTCACATGGTCAAAATTTCCTGCCATTGAAAGTTTTCTTTCCAGTATTCTTTCTTGTAAAATCTATTTCAAAAGTTTTCTTCAACATCCCTCATCATCATGGAGATGTAGATTAAAACCACAATAAGGGAACCAGCAGTTAGCGTAATGGCTATGTCACTGGACTCCCACGTAGTCGACCGCGGTTCGTGTCCCGGACCCGGTGGCTTAAAACTCACGCCGGGCGCGTGTGCGTGCGTGCCCAAGATCCCGAGAGGAGAATGGAGGAGAAGGGATTGCGGCGTGACCATCCCCCCTGGGGGGTGATTTCTCGCTTTCTGTCTCTATGTCTCTCTCTGTCTGTCTGGCGAGCGCACGCGCCCTACAGTGAAAATCTCTCAAAAAAAAAAAAAACCACAATAAGATACTGTCAAACCCCTGTCAGAATGGAAAAGATTAAAAATGTAAAAAATGATAATTTTGTTGGCAGGATTGTGGTGAAAGGGGAACTCTCCCACACTGTTGGTGGGAATGTAAATTGGCCCAGCCACTGTGGAGAAATATGGAGGTTCCTCAAAGATCTGTAAATAGAACTACCATTTGATCCAGCAATCCCACTTCTGGGTATCTACCCAAAGGACAAAAGAATGCTTAGTCAGAAAAGTGCTTGCACATCAATGTTTCTTGCAGCATTATTCACAATTGCTAAGACACATAACCAACCCAAATGTCCACGAACAGATGAATGGATTGAAAAAGTGTGGCACATATACACTATGGAATACTATTCAGCCATAAAAAACAAGACCCTGACATTTGATAGAAAGTGGTTGAATGTGGAAGATTTATCGGTGAGCGAAGCAAGCCAGGCTATGAAAGAAAGATATTGTATGTACCCACTTAATACATACCAACTATCTACACTCTATGGTAGGGACTGAAATACTGGAGGACATAAAAGCAGTGAAAATAGTAATGGACACTGGAGACAGTGTAGAATGGGGAGCAGAGGAGAAAGGAAGAGTATAGAGAAGGAAATCAGGGAGGAAAAAAATAGAGAGGCATGACATTTGTGGGACACAGAAATAGTTTAATACCTGTTAATGATAACCTGTATTGTATTCTCAACTGAACTGTTCTGAGAAGTACTTCACATTGGGTAAATTCTCTTTACAAGCCAAATGATGTATAGTAATTGAATGTTTAAAACAATAATAATAATAATAATCTGAAAAAAATTGAAAAACTATTTGTTGATGATGTATACAGTAACATCTTTGTCTTAACTGATATGCATGGTAATTGTTCTGGAAAAAGAAATGTTATACACTGTAAAGATACATGTGATTAAATGTAATATAAAAACATTAAAAATTTTAATAGTTTTCTCTGTAATTTATCCTTTCCTATGTAAGAGTTGTGGACAATTAAAAGGCTCACAAACACTTGATCCAAAAGAATTCCAAGGTGTATTTCTACCAGGAGCTCTTTCCAGGGTACCACAAAGGACCCAGCTGTGGCAATAAAATGAGCTTTGCCATATAACAAAAGGAGTGGAGATAAAAATACTAACTTCAACCACATGAGCTTGCAGGTATTTGCCTATCACTTGACTTACAGCAGCAGTTACAGCTGGTCACCTGTCGCCTGTCCTGTGGCGGTGTGTGGACTCGATGGTGTAGTATATGACTTAGCCCATTATCTGGTAGAGGATGTGTTCAACAACTGATAGGTTTTCCTTGTTTTATATTCAGATATTTGAATAATTTAAATAAAAATGTGGAAGTTCATGACTGCATAAAAAGTTCCCAAAATCTGTGCTTATTTTCTTTCCCCTGAAGCCATCAAAGGCAAGGTAAAACAGAAAATAGAGGCCAGCGTGGTGGCTCAGGAATGTGCTGCTCCGGAAAGGCAGGATTTCACTTGGCAACCGCAGTTCAGATCTCCGGCTCAGTTAGCCTGAGTCACATTCAGCATTTGTGCAAGACCCCAGGATCCAACAGGAGGAAGGATCCCGTTTGCACAAGCACACCCTCCATCATACATAAACAAAACAAAAAGGACAAGGAATCAGAGCAAGCCTGAAAGAGGTGACTGGCTGGGTTGGCAGGTGAGGCTGAGTTCCACCAGGGTCAGGTCTGTGCCTTGGTGGCATCTCAGAAGATAACTGAGGATGGCTGAGGGTCACATAGCTTCTGCTCCAGGTGGCAGGTTGAGCACATAAGCGAATGTACACAATATAAGCTTTGGTTACTGGTTGTGGAACTAAAATCCATCTCTAGTTTGATATACAAAGCGAAGGTTTCAATGTGCAAACTCCCCTGTGCTGATATACTGTTGAAGACTGAGTCCTTCATTTGGGGACTTGGAGTTCCCTACAGGTGTAGGGTTATGGGAGTATTCCTGAGGAGAGCAGAACGTAAGCTTCCAATCTAACACACAGTCGCCATGGCTGTTCTAGGCTAGTGCAGCCCAGAATGGAGCCTAGTCACTACTTGTCCTCAAGATACAAGGGGTGGGGCTGTGGCCACCTCTGCCTATGCACCCTCCAATACAAGCGCAGAACACACTGTGGGCCCAGATAACCGAGCAGATAACCGAGCAGCAGTAGCACCTGAAACTTCCTGTGTGTGTGGTTATTACAACAGAACTACACCTACCATGCTCTGGAAAGTACAGGAAGTTCAATATTAATTAACTTGTTGTGCCAGCCACCTTGTCTCATTACTGTGCACTGGGCCTAGCAGAGGGAAGGGCAGTGATTAAGAAGAAAGACCCGATCATATCTCCACAGACAAACTCCCCTTTCCATTCTCAGGTGGCCCAGGAACTTGGATCGATCACAGATACTTCCGTACACACCATGTCTAGTCCTTGGTCACCTTGTGGTGTTTTCTTATCACTGAATTATAAACTAATTCCGTTTGTTATCACTGAATTATAAACTAATTCCATTAGGGGAAAAGCAATTGCTCTAAGTACATGGTCTCTTTTTTCTTAAAATAGTCCACTGAGTACTTAAACTTACCTGAAAAATTGCCTAATCCAGATTTCTTTTTCCTAGTGCACCTGAACACACACACACACACACACACACACACACACACACACACGAGACCTACAGCTTAGCAGGAGTTTACAAATCAGTTATGTAGTCCTCCATGACCCTGGAGAACTTGGAAAAGCCCCTACACACTCAACTGGAGTGACGATCCATCTTTCTTTCCATAATATTGTACACTTGCCAGGTGTTTTTCTTTTTTTCAAATCTCTGTTCATGTACAACCTTGGAATTCTTCAATTTGAGCAAATGTGTGATCTCCTTTTATAGGACAAGAAGACACAGAAGGCAGTTCTGTCCTTTGAGCTCTGTTTCAGACACCCTAGAAGAGGTGGAAAAGCATTTCTGAGTGGAAAAGATGAGCCCCAAAACATGTAACACAGTGCCTAAAACATAGACCTTTTAACTTTTTTCACCTGGAAAGATTGGCAATTCTTTTTGTTTGTTTGTTTGTTTTTGCTATAGGGGAAAGAGAGCAGGAAAGTGAGGAAGCACCCCAGGGAGGATGCCACACCACAATCCCTTCTCCATTTTCCTCTTAGGATTTTCGGCACACACTTACATGTGCCTGGTGTGTTTTTCAAGTTGCTAGGTCTTTGGTTCTGACCACAGAGACAGCTATGTGGGACCCAGCCACCTTAACCACTGTGCTCTCTGCTGGCCCTCGACAATTCTTAATGTTCTCTTGTTACCAGTGAACCAGATCTGGCTGCTTCTACTCGTGGTCAGTGAGAGGCAGAGATTACGGAGACAGCCTCACAGAGCTCAGCGCTGTGCGGTGTTCACAGGTAAGAGATGCCAGCAGGTGTAGGCCATTCCTCACGACAACCAGCCAGAGTCAACTGCTTTCCTTTGAGCAACTGTCCTGATTCCTGTTTTCCTCCAACTACCCTATCCTGGGTTCTCATCTGCTCATTTCTCAGGCAGACTTCCCATGACTTAGCACTTGGTCAGATTTTTCTCCTTAGAGGCCTTTCTTAATTTCAGAATGGCTGCTGTCTTGCTGAACCTCAGGCTGGCCTGCTTCACTATGATGAGAGATTGGTTATCTTGACCTATTCTGTCATGTAGAAAAGAAGATATTTTTAACAAGTTTGGAAATAATTTTAGTAATATAAAGATAAGTAGGAAAGATAGATTAAAATGTTAAGGTGACCCAGGGAACTCTCCACATCCACAACCCGGGAAAAGAGGAGAACTGGTAGAAGGCGGAGTCAAGACAATTATTCGTACATCAGTAAACGAAAACGACTTTGTTCACATTCTCTAAATTCTTTATACTAACAACTCTAAATTCTAAAATCTCTCAGTCCTGATTCTGACTTTATCATGTTTCTATCTCACTATACAATAAAGATCACTTCTTCATTCAACAAAAACTTTCATAACTTCTAATTTCTGATATGCTAAATAAATGCCTACTCAGAAAAGCCAACATAATTATCAGAAGCCCATTGGTGATGGGTTCCAGTAGTTTTTATTCTTTTGATCATTTTTCATGTTTTCCATGAGAATTACTTTACAATTAAGAAAAAAATTATAAAACAAAGAAATATGTTATTTGATGTTTAATCCAAAGACATTTACAAGACATTTCATATAAATGCACATATGCGTTTCAAAACAGTATTAGCAATCTCTAAAGAAAGGTATAACAAAAGCAGAAGGTACTCTTGGACCACTGGGAAAGTCATGGCACATTTTTTTTGCATAGAAAAAGACGTCATGACTTTCCCAACGGCCTTACACTAATTGGTAGGAACTCAATAAGGTAAGAGCAGCATATCCCTTGCAAATGGACGCTCAGCTTGTTCTGGTTTTGCACAGCTGCTGTAATAAGTACTCTACATTTTTCACATGCTAATGAAAGCCCAGGGGCAGGGCATGTCTTAGCAGCTAATAACTCTCAGGGTTAACTGCCAAGGATGGGCCCTTTCTTTACGGCTTAATTATATCAAATCAATTTAGTTTTCTTTCTTTTTTTTTTTTTTTTTTTTTGCAAAGCAGATTCCTCTTAGTCCAATGTAACTTATTTCTGAATATTTGCTTGTAGAATGAATGACTTTATAGTTTATTCTATTAGCATCTTTTATGCATATATATCAAACAGACCGACTTGTAAAGAAAGCAGCAAAGATTTCGAGACATATTTAAAAGAGAATTAATCTCCACTGATGAAATATGAGTCAATAAGCAGAAAAATGGAGATAGAGGGTAAATTCTGTGTAGCCTGAGAACAGGGCTGGCACGAGGTGTGGGCAAGAGTTCTGACTGACAGGGCGAGCTTGCACAGGAGCAGCAGATAAGGAGGTGAGCGAGAGGGAGCGATCGTAATTTTCCTTTTGTATTATTCAGTTTTCTATTAAAGTGGTAGAGAGAAAAAGGCCTGTTATGAACTTTGCTTTTAATATTGCCTTTCCTACTCACTTGCTGGGGGACCACACAGCGCATCGACTTCCTTGCACTCAGTTTTAGATAATCGCGTCTGGTCACCGTGAGCTTAATCCAGGATGGTAGAAAGGCATTATCTCAGGTGCCAACTTTTGCCCCAGGCAGAACTCCTGAGGACACTGGGTTGAAAGGGATCCTGAGACTAAATCATGGCTTGCATGGCCTAGACCCATCCTGACGTGGAGAAACTTGGTCACAGATGTGTGAACAGTGTACGCACAGCCCCGCGCCACTAGCTTCTACTAGCAGGAGTTTGTCTTTAATGACTTCACGGTATTATAATAGTTTTCCTTTTTTTTTCCTGAAAGATAGAGATATAACAGATATGGTAACATCTAAAAATCTCAAGTATGCAGCTCGGTGATATTTTACAAATGTATTTACCTAACAACCGCTCAGACCAAGATCAAGACTATTACACAGTCTAGAAGCTTCTTTGTGGACCCCCTTCCCTAGTCAATAGTCTTCTTCTGAGGGGACTTCTATTCTGAATTTTATCACCACTGATTGATTTTACTCATTCTGGAACTTCACATGAATCAGTAAAATATATCCCTTTTTTTTGTTTAATGTTTGGGTTCTCTAGGCAAGTTATGATGAAATTCATGTGTTTTGCTGCATGTAGTAAATTCTTTTTCATGTCATGCATGCATGCTAGAATTTATTGTACATTCTGATGACGATGGACGTCGGTTTTTTTAGTTGGGTATATATTATAAACATTTTACGTTGCTTTTCTTCCACACATATAGGCATTGCAGGTAGGGATATGCAGAGACAAATCTAGAGTAAGAAGGCAGGATGTGTTCAGCTTCATAAATGCTAACGGAGTGTGCACTGAAGGGGTTGTACCTCCTGTAGGTATGAAGATTCTAACTGCTCTTGGTTTTCACCTGATACCAAGTTTCTGATTTCTTAGCACTTCTTCCTGTTTTTTCTTTTTGCTTTCCTTACTATTTTCATTTTAGTTTTAATTTTATTCAGCTGACAGGGGAGTTGTGTTAGTCTCATGTCGGTTTATTTTCTTTACCTCCTATGATTGATGATATAAAGAGCATTTTCATTTGCATTCTTTCCATTTGGATATAACGTTCCCTTTTGACTATTACTACTGGCTTGGCTATTTTCTTCTGAATTGATATTAGATGTTCTTGCATAATTTGGAAGTTTTCTTGTGAAATTATATTTTATATAACTTCTCTTACTTTCCTTCTTGCCTGTTCTCTTGTCTCATGCAATCTTTTTTTTTTTTTTAGAGAGGTTTTGGCCTTAGGGCACACGTACTCACCAGAGAGAAAGAGACAGAGACAGTGACAGAGAAAATGAAATCAGGAATGGCCATGCCAAAACACCTTCTCCTCCACTCTCCTCCTGGAAGCTCAGAGATCCTATGGATCCAGCTGAGGTGGAATTTCAGCACTTGCTACAGCTGGACCTTTTTGCAAAGCTGTGACTCTTGTACTGTCGCTTATGCCTGGGCCATAGGCCCCCTGGAGTCTAAAGAGCATTCGCCAGGATCCTTTTGTTGTAACAGCCCTTGAATTTCAAACTTTACCTCTTAGCAGTGGCCATGGAATATAATCAGGTGGATTCAATATAATTAAGCCCTAGGATTAGGGTCCCAAAGAGATTCCAGAGCATGGATGATTAAGCAACTTTTCAATAAAAGTTTCCTACAATGATTCTCTATTTTCATGTCTTAAAAATAATAATAACATGATAATATCTATAAATTAATATGCACTGCTTTTATGCTAGGAAAAAAACATTTTGTACTCTCTAAAGATGTATAGGGACTAAATGTAAATTTAAAGAAATACAAAAAATAATAATACAAAGACAATTTCGTGAATGACAGATATCAGATTGGCCCTGTAACGTGATGGTTAAAGCACTGTGCCGAGGAATCTGGGTCCTTCATGGACCATGGACAATCAGGGTTTGAGTCCCAGCTCTAGTGAGTTGGAAAAAATCAAACAAACAAATGAAGTGTGATGAATGAGCGTTCAGGTTTACAATTCTGACGGGGCGAGGAACTGGAGCAAGAAGGACTACGGTATGACCAGGCCCTTTGAGGGATGATTTTTCTCCTTTCCTGTCTCTCTCTGTCTGTCTCTCTCTTTCATGTGTACATGCACCCTGTAGCTAAAATAAAATAATAAAATAAAATAAAATATAAAATAAAATAAAATCACAGCTGTCTCAGCTGAGAACCCCAAAATTCTGATTATGTAGATTTGAAGTACGGTCAATCTCTCTGGAGGTCTGCATGTTTAACTGTTGGTTAATTATGCAGGGGTGAGGAGATAAATTATAGCATTAAGAACATGTACTGGGTCCACTCATTATATTCCATGGTCCCTAGCAGGGACTATTTCTTGTGAGAAGAGGTTTGTTGCATTTTTTTTTAAGAGAGTTTTGCTATAGGATGCATGTGCTCGCCAGCGAGAGAGTAAGACAGAGATACAGAAAGTGGAAAATGACCTCCCAGAGGAGATGGTTACACCATAGTCCCTTCTCCTCTATTCTCCCCTTGGGATCTTGGGCACGCATGCACACGTGGTTTTCAAGCTGTTGGGTCTGAGACTTGAACCACAGTTGGCCATGTGGGAGTCCAGCAATGTAACAAGTATGCCATTTGCTGGCCCCAAGAAGAGGTATTTTCTTCTTGGTCTCTTATGTTATATCTAAGTTGCATCAAATCCATTATGGAATGATTATGACTTTTACTTTTCTCAAAAAGCAGGCCTTCCTCTGAGCCTTAGTGGGGATAGTTCATTCACGTTTGAGGTATCCACCTCTTTCAGGAGAGAATCCTATTGAGGCACTTTGAGTGACAGTCTGAGCAGTCACACGTCACACAGGCCACCCTGTCCAGCTAACTGCTCAGGGATACAATTTAATGCTGTGCCCTCACCCTCGCCCTTCAGCTTTAGGGTAACAAGGTGTTACAAAAACAGTTTGGGGTTCGTTTGTTTGTTTTGTTTGTTTGTTTGTTTGTTTGCCATAGGGCACGTGTACTCCCTGGTCCTTCAGAGAGAAACACAGAAAATGAAAGTGAGATGGGGAGGATGGCCACATGGCAATTCCTTCTCCTCCATTCCCCTCCTGGGACATGCACCCACATGCTCCCAGAGTGAGTTTCAAGCTGCTGGATTGGGGACAGGAATTGCAGTCGGCCTTGTAGACCAGTGCCATAACCTCTACACCACCTGCTGGCCCCCCAGATATGATCTCCTCAAATCACTTAAATATAAGTGGAAAACAGTGTGGCTTAATTCTGATTTCGAGATGAACTTATGAGAGTTTCATTTTAACCATTTTAATGGATGGCAATACAGAATTATACATTGTCCTTGCAAAAGGAATCTACAAAGCATCTCCATTCCTTTGTCCTCTGGTAAAGTAAATTGTTGAATCTGGTTATGATCACGTCAGCTACGTTCTAAAACGCTCTTTTATAAGCCAATACTAGGCGACCGGATGATAGTGTGAAATTTATCAATGTGATGATAACCTCTGAAATAATTGTCATTTCTTTCTTCAGAGTCCTAACCTCCTGCGTGCTCTTCTCGGGCTATCCTCATGGTTTTATCAAAGGGAAAGCGGCCTTCGTTACCGGGATTGGCCATGACCAAGAGCTCAGCCATGACCAAGAGCTCAGTGTATCTACATGTCCGAAAGAGCCCGTGACGTGTCAGGAATGC
>NW_006159879.1:246292-247805 GCF_000334495.1 Tupaia belangeri chinensis
GTGCAGTGCTCCCGGCTCTCAGGGAAACCAGAGGGTCCCGCTGTATTATGAGGTGACTCTGCGTATGTAAGCTGCTGGTGTTTCACAGAATTTAGTATCTTGCCACAAAGATAATATCAATGAGTCAACGAGTCCGAGGAGTGGGGTTATTACCTAACTGTCACTGCATCACATATATTGAGGAGCGTGGGCCATCAAGTGAGAGAACAATAGAAATTAGAATATTAAGGCTGGATTGACAGCCAGGTACATGTACAAAAACCATGATCCCTAGTTAATTTCTAGGTAAACAGTCTTTTTCTGATTGCATCTCAAGAAGAGAAAGGGCAACATTTTCTAACAGCTTTGGAAGCTTTTAAAATTTGCACAGGACAAACAAACACTAGCCAAATCGTAAGGACCAGGACTTCAATCACATGGCTGTCAAAAGTGGGGACAATACGTATGCCCAAGAGTTTGACGCCCATCGAGAAGCTAACTGGGCAGAGCTGACCTGCTGTTAAGAGAGAGGATTAGGGAACCAGCAGTTAGCGTAATGGCTATGTTGCTGGATTCCCACGTAGTCGACCGCGGTTCGTGTCCCGGACCCGGTGGCTTAAAACTCACGCCGGGCGCGTGTGCGTGCGTGCCCAAGATCCCGAGAGGAGAATGGAGGAGAATGGATTGCGGTGTGACCATCCCCCCTGGGGGGTGATTTCTCGCTTTCTGTCTCTATGTCTCTCTCTGTCTGTCTAGCGAGCGCACGCGCCCTACAGTGAAAATCTCTCCAAAAAAAAAAAAAGAGAGAGGATTAAAGAGGCTGCTATGGACCCAACTCCCCAGGGCCTCCTTGTGCTCCGAGCCTGCTGAGCTGTGAGCCCTACACACTGGAGGCATGATTGCCTCCAGACCATGCTCCACAATGAGAAGACAGTTCCAAGAGCCTGTAAGACAGGCCTCTGAAGAGAGGTTTCTGAACCATAAGTTTAGATTATTGAGTTAGGACAAGACTAGTCTGAAATTAAAATGTTTTTTAAAAACTTTATAAGATGTATAAAGAAGTTTGGGGATGAGTACCCCCTGTTTGAGTTTGAGCACAGTCTTAAGAGTGGCTGGGTGATAACTGGAGACCATCCTCACGACCATCGTCTGAGCTCCATGGAAGGAAGGCCTAGGTCCAGAGGGGCTGCAGACACGGGGTAGGGGATGGAAGGTTGTTTCAAATTGATCACAGAGAAACTTTTAGGACCATCAAAATACGTGCCTTAGTTCTAAGTGGCAAGAAAAGCTTTTACATAGTTTTGAGCAGAAGGTTGAGATGTCCTGATGGAAATTTTAACAACACTGTTCTGGCTGTGTTGAGAACAGAGCTGACGCAGGAGAGCGGGTAGCTGCTGACATGCTATGGAAGAGAGTCAGTGGGGCCTTAAATCAGAGTGGTCCTGAGGTAGCTGGCAAGTAGATTTTCAGACTCTGGATTATTCTACATTATTTTTGGACTACAGGAGCTGCAACATTGAGCTCTGGTGTAGGG
>NW_006159879.1:247836-253386 GCF_000334495.1 Tupaia belangeri chinensis
AATTATTAGTAAAAGCCATTTAGCTTAAACAACTGAAAATGGCCATTTCCCATTTACCAACTCTAGGAAGATGGAGAAACAAACTTGAGAGATAATAACAAATCAATTTAAATGACAGATCTGGAGATGCCAATCACAGCCACAGAGTTGAGTGGGCAAATAGAGTAAGTCTGGAAGTCTGGAGTGCAGAGGAGAGGCATGGCCTACAGGTTGGAAGAATGAAGAAATTAAATGAAGAAAATCAAAAAGAAAATAAGTGGAGAAGATAAGGGAAGAGGATTGAGCACTGAGCCTTGAATCATTCTAGAGAAACAAGAAAAAAAGGACCAAGCTGGAGAAGCTAGTGAAGAATGCAATGAACTAGTGAGATAACTGGAAAACCTGGAGTCCATGGTGTTCTAGACTCAACGTAAAATTATAGGAATAAGATACTGGTTGACTATGCCAAATGCTTCTGGGAGGTTAATAATTCACAATGGTTTTTAACAGTGGAAAGGATGTTTAGGGAGACAATTCATTATTTGTTCCATAAATTTTGCTAGAAAGAAGAGTAGAGAAATAGATAATTACTGCAAGGGTTGTGGAAGAAAAGATTCTGTCTTGCTTCTGTGGTTGCTGTTTTGTTCTTAAGTCAGGAGAAATTACAGCAATATTTACAATAATGGGAGTCATCCAGGAAAAAGGAAAAGGACAAGGAGGAGAAGGGAAAGAAGGAGGAAGAGGGAGAGGACGAGAACATAGTACTCAGTTATTGTGGGAGCAATTTCTCGTGTAGGTAGAGAAGGTGGTTACTGTTGCCGAGGGGAGAGGATGGCCCAGGAGCAGGAAGGAGGCAGGTGTAAGAAAGCTGTCACAGACGGCTGTGCAGAGGCAAGGGTTGATGCCCTGTGCATGTCTCAGTGTTTCTATTTTCTCAGTGAATGAGGAAACAAATTATCTGCTGAGATAGTGATGGAAAAATAGGTGGAAAGACCTTAAGAAGATAGAGGAAAGTTTTATTTGTTGACATTGAGTGAGTGACTGAATGGACCAAGACATCTAGCAGTTTCTTGGTGAACTTGAAGTTAGTAATCATTCACTTAAACTAAAACTAGTCATCACGGCTTTGTGTTTACTTCAAGGGAACATGAAAGCAAACTGAGTTTTCTCCTTACTTTGGAAGAAAGAACTCTGTGGCTCCTTTTCCCTCTTCCTGACAGCAAGATCACTAGCATTCTGCAGGGAACACTCAGCCAAGAGATGGAGAACTAAGAGGCAGAGCAGAATAAGATACAGTCTAGCCTTCAAGGGATTTACAAACTTTGGAAGGTTTGTAGAGAGTAATAATTATATGCAGAAATTCTAGGGTCAAAGTGAGAACTTGATACAACCTCTTTGTTTCTTCACAGTGTGTTAACCATGTCCTAAATCTTACTTGTGTATGTGTGTGTGTGTGTGTGTGTGTGTGTGTGTGTGTGTGTGTGTGTGTGTGTGTGTGTGTGTGTGTGTGTGTGTGTGTGTGTGTGTATAAATAATTATAAAGGAAATAAAAACCCTTATAGTAAACTCCTGGCAATTAGAATCTGTGTTGGATTTAGAGAGAAAAATCTTCTAAAACAAGTAATTCTACGGTCCCGAGTGTATACAAAGTGTGAAGATGCAACAGAGTTCATCTATGTAGTCATCTCACTAACCTGCATTATTGTCTACAACACAGTCGGGGATGGAGGAGCAGTGGAAAACACAACACTCTGCAAGGTTCACGCCCTTGGAAGGTTCTGGATTTGCGTGCAGTGACTTCCCTGGACACGCTAGGCACACGTGCTAGGGCTGGCTAAGGCTGGGGTGGACTCAGGGTCAGGATGCTCTGGGGTGAGCTGTCTCTTTGTCTCTCTCATTCTTAGAGGAGAGAAAGAAACTTTAAAGCAATAATAATAAGCTTAAAGCCGAGTCAGCTTCATTTCTCAAACGTCCTTTTCTTTTCTCTAATTGGATGGTAATAACTAACTATGGAGCTGTTTCAATGATTCAGGGCCTGCAAGGCACCCAGTACAATGCCGGAAACATATCAAGGGCCCAGTTTATATCTGTGGGTCTCGTTTTGTGGATTGACTTAGAGTAGGTTAAGGAGGCAAGAAATAGTAAGTTTCTAAGCTGAGGACCCAGTTTTTCATGCCAGCTCGTGGTCTCAGGCCTGGGCATGACCACAACAGTTAAAGAGCCAGCCACAGAGAAGGTTCCTACATTGCCACCATTGTAGCTTTGCAAGCCCCACCTTTCTGGTCGTCATTTCTGCAGGGCCAAGGACAAGACTCCTTTCTTTTTAAAGGGGTGGTAGGAGGCGTCAGGCTGGGCGCTGGGCTGGTGTGGGTGTGGAGGTTATAGATAAAGACTCCAGGAGCCACTGAGCTCTATCCCAGAGCACAGAGCTCTGGAGAAGGTACCAGGTACACAAAATCACTCTGGGAACACACTTTTAAGCACATTCCCAAATGAGTCATCTCAGAGCTGTGAGCCAGACAAATAGAGACAAAACCTTCTACCAAGTGGAAGACAATCACAGTCCCTGCTAAGCCGACGTGAGAAGCCTATGGTTCACAACATCTTGAGACCATCAACTTGTACTCATCTTTGTGCCAGTTTAAATCTCTGTTTTATCGCAGTTCCCTGAAAATCAGTTGCTTTATCTGCAGTGGTTTGTGATCTGTTTATTTTCACCTTTTCTTCAGTGAGACGGCTATTTTTAACTAAAGCAGGTCTTAAACTTCTGTCCAAGTCATGCAAGACTTTGGGGTATCATGAACTCTGGCTGTGGCTGACTAAGGCCCACTCCCTTTGCTCTTCAATCATTCTTTAGGATCAAGAAGTGTTACAGGATGGTGCATAGGTGGAAGTGTCACTCTGAGTGTTTCAGGCTAGTCCCTAACCTGTACATGTCCAAATAAATATTTGGAATTGTACATCCATTGGACACGAGATGCACCATCAGAAGTTCTGCTGGTTGGAAAACTTTCCCCTCACCACCATGAGGCCACCATGAGTGGGGCTGTAGAGCAGTGGCCATCCAGACACACGTGACTCTGTTGGCAAATAGCCTTGGGCTTTGCTTACTCCTGCAGCTGAAAGAACAGACCTGGTGGGTCAGTTGTACAAGACATGAGGATTGAGCCACCTGCCCTGCCTCACGCATATTCAATCTCAGATGCATTGTGTTGTCTTGTAATAGTTGCACTTGATCTTCTGATTTTGCAGGTCTGTGAGGTCTCAGAGCATGAAGGGCAGTTCTGACCTCATGGCAACTTGAGGTGTATCTACCAGGGCCCTGCAGCAGAGTAAGAGTAATTGTTCTAAGAACTTATATTCTGCTGCTGCAGATTGCAGGCTTTGGAATCTGAGGGGTCTGCCTTGTGGTTCTTCCATGAGAGACTCTCCTAAACTGCATACTGAGCAATCCCACAGCCAGCATCTCCAAAGCCGTGGATTCTGCTGGGTCATACAGCCCAAGTGGCTGGCTGCTTGCTGCAGTCTACACTGCAAAGACCCATGAAGAGTGGAGATTTAAATTTTTCTCAGTGTATACTTCAGAGCAGTATTCTTAGAGTTGAATAGACTTTGTCTACATTCAACATATACTTAGCAGGCACTGTTTCCTGGTAGAAAATGCATGATGCAATAAATTTGAGAAGAATTTCCTAACGCCCTCCAGACTATTTGACTCCTGGAAATTTTACTTATGGTGAGCTCTTAAATCATCATATATTTTATTTTCCATCTTCTGAAACACATATGCCCCACTAAGGCCACCCACACAATGGCCACTCTCACTTGTCCATTCAGTTACAGTAAGCCCATCAGCATACTGGGCAGGTTCAATGTGTATGTAGCAGGTCCCAACTCTTTGGTCTAAGACATGGTGAAGAGTGGAGGAGTTAAGATGCCTTGGGTAAGACTGTTAAAATTATGTAGTTTTTCTTCTCCAAATAATTATGAATATTGTGACCCTCTTTTTGAAAAAATTTGTTTCTTTATGGGAGTAAGAGACACAGAGAGAGAGGTGAGCACCCTCAACTGGGTCTCAGAAGATCTCTGCCCCAACTCCCTCCATCCAGCCATCCCAACCAGGATCACGAGCACATGCCTGGCATGTACAGGTTGACCGGAAACCAAACTCACAGTCTCCATAACAATCAGGCATCCAGGTTATCCCTGCACAACCCAGAGTGCCCATCCAACCCTCTTCTTGATAGAGAGAGAAAAAAGCACATCTGGCCCCGATGTCTGCATATCATGCACCTGAGGCTGCCTTAACGGCTCCAGGCAGGTGCCATGTCCAGAGCAGCAGCACCTGGGCTTCCTGATTGACCTTGCAGGAGTCCCATAGTATCTTCTGGGATCTCCCTGGATTTTGCAGGAAAATCAACTTCAGACATGATGGAGTCTACTACCCTGTACCTTTAGATCTTTAAGCATAGGATTCATTTCTGCTATTTCCCCAGCGTGGAATACCAGCCTTAGTTTTCTGTCTCGGTTGGTGTGTGTGGGGAGTGAAGAGTGAGGAACTGTCTTGCCATCTCCCACTTCATGTTGCTCATATGGCCAGGACCAGTGGGGCATGGGCCAACTACCAGTGTTCCCATGGTAATGATACACCAGGGCAAAGGGCACACTCCTCTGTGAGCAGTGGCTGGACACGTCATTTCTCATCCTCCAGCCCCATGTGTGCCCACTGCAGTGACGGGTCAGTGAGTGTCGAAGTCACTCACCTGTGCACATGGCCGCCCAGATGTCTAGTAGTCCCCTCCCGCAGTGTGCAGTCCCCCCGATCCTGGCAACAGACTCCTCTGGGGAATCCTCACCATGTCTGATTTCATCAGTATGGAAACATGCAGGCTTCTCTCCTGAGGACCCTGTTTTTCCTCCAGTCATAGAATTCCGCTTGCATTCTGGCTGCGGTCCAGAACCTGGACAGGGATTGATAGTTTGCCGTGGAGTGATGCTGTTAGGTTCTGGATTATCCACGCTTGATTTCTTTTTATTATACAACTTACCCGTGCTCTTCCTGACCACATAGCTGTCTCGTTCCTGATGCCTCCTACCACCCCTTTACAAAGAGAGGAGTCTGGTCCTTGGTTGCCATGTTCTATGAGTCATCTTCATAACTCTTCACTCCTCAGGGCTTCCAAGTGGTCACTCTGACCCCACTACTTATGAAAATTACACTCAAGGCCTCTGATCATCAAGTGCTGCCACTGGCAAAATGCCCTGCCATCCCCGTTCCCACCACTGGAACCATCACTCAGTAGTCCTGAAGGGAGATGGTGGCCCTCGCGTCACCTCGCTTACCACTCCAGGGACTGGTGGATCTCAAAGGCCCCTATGGAAGAAAGCCATTGGTGGTTTTCCTTATAACATACACTCAGTCTAAACTGTGTCCACTCTCCAGAAGAGAATGCTTGCTTCTTTTTTTTTTTTTTGAGAGATTTTCACTGTAGGGCGCGTGCGCTCGCCAGACAGACAGAGAGAGACATAGAGACAGAAAGCGAGAAATCACCCCCCAGGGGGGATGGTCAC
>NW_006159879.1:253502-267164 GCF_000334495.1 Tupaia belangeri chinensis
GCCGCAATCCCTTCTCCTCCATTCTCCTCTCGGGATCTTGGGCACGCACGCACACGCGCCCGGTGTGAGTTTTAAGCCACCGGGTCCGGGACACGAACCGCGGTCGACTATGTGGGAGTCCAGGGACATAGCCATTACGCCAACTGCTGGTTCCCAATGCTTGCTTCTTTATGTAACAATGCCCTTGTACCAAATTTTAGAATTGTTTCAAGTGGATCTGTAATGTTGAAATTAGGACGCATGGCTTAGGAGACCTGCAATATAAAGATAGTTCATCGTTTCTCTCTATAAGATAATGTCCCCAAAGTCATACAGCTATGGGAGAGAGTCAGAATATATTAGTTCCTCAGTTCCGTGTCTGAGAAATGCCATGTAATCACACTGCCTGTCATACTTCAACCTCCAGTAACCCTCAGTATATTCTCTTGAAAAAGTTAGCACTGCTTTCTGTCATGGAACTCTTTCACAAAGCTCGAGTCACGATTACCAAAGATAACCACGAAGTTGGTGACTGACTTTTTCTCAGATCACAAATGGAGCTTATCTTCATTGTGTGAAAATGAGAAATAACAGCTAACATAAAGAAATGAAAGCCATAACCATGTCCACCCAGAGATAAGAACTTTCTATATGTGCACATCTATACCTGCAAATATGGAGTTTAAAATTAAAAAATAAAATTTTACTGAATAGATTTTTGTGACCTTTTTGCATACTTGATTTTGGACCTAGTTTTGCTTTTTTATTATCAATTTTGCATCTCACAAGGTACTATCTCATTCTTGGGTATATAACAAAAATATCATAGACCGAGATGTTTAAACAGTAATTTGTTTCTCACAGTTCTGGAGGCTAAAAGTCCAGGCTCAAGGCACTGGCAGATCAGCGTCCTGTGGGCCCACTTCCTGGCCCACAGAGTGTCTTTCTCCACATCCTCACACGGTGGGAGAGCAAGGCTGCTCTGGGTGGGGGGCTCTTTATAAAGTCATTAACCCCATTTGTGAGGGCACCACCCTCATGGCCTATTCTCCTCCTGGAGGCTCCATCAGCTAATATCATTACTTTGGGAATTAGCATTCCAGCAGATGCATTCCAGAGAGACCCACACATTCAATAGCAAGTAGAGACTCATCACTTTGATTTTTTAAAATGAGAAAAGCCCTTTTATTTTTTTTAAGGAAAACCAGCTTTTCTGTTTGTTTTGTTTTTCTTATGTCGAGTTGTTTCAGAGTTGAACTTAGCATGCTATATAGTAGGTGCTTTGTCTGCTGTCGTCATTGTGAAGAACCCACTACCAGAGTGCAGGCTTCTGTATCTTTCTCTTTTTTAACTATTTATTTATTTATTTATTTAAGATAAGGACAGAGCGAGAGAGAGAGAGAGAGGGAAAGTGAGAAAGCAAGCTGCCATGTCCAGGACTTGAACTGTGATTAACCACATGCGAGTCCAGCACCTTTAACCACTCTGCCACCTGCCAGCCCCAGGTTTCGGTATTTTAACTTAGGAGTCTCTCTACATTAATACCTCAAGTCCAAAAAATGTGTTCTTCTGACCTGTGTAGACCTATTCTCATCCAGGGTCTACCAAGACACTGTTGTGGAAGAGGGCGATACTCAAAATTTGATAATATTCCACAAAATGTAACTCCATGGCTTTTTTGGAAGATCAGTATTGACAACTCCTAATTCTGGAGTATATAACTAATCTGGATAAACTACCCAGAAAGACTAGTGGCTAATCCACATGAGCTCTTAGGCCACTCAGATAAGACGTCTCCAGCAAAACCTTCCTTGTATCCTTTCCTCCTGCAGCGTATTGTCTCACCTTGTCTGCTCGCTACTCTTTGTAACGGGGAAACTCCCAGCCAAGGATTGAGGCTGGAGGATCTAGATGGTGAAACCTTCATAATATTTATGCCTCACTTACTTACCATAGGTGGACACAATGCAATGCTGACATGGCAAAAAATAAGTATTTGAATGTTGTGTAAGTCGCGGGTGCCAATTATTCCTTCGAATATGTGGATAATGGAGACTGTCCAGAGACAGACTGATGGGTTTGCTGCTCAGAAATGTTTTTCTTTTCTTTTTTTTTTTTTTGAGAGGTTTTTGCTATAGGGTGCGTGCACTCACCAGACAGACAGAGAGAGACAGAGAGACAGGAAGCAAGAAATCACCCTCCAGAGGGGATGGCCACGCTGCAATCCCTTCTCCTCCACTCTCCTCTCAGGATCTTGGGCATGCACACACACGCACCCGGCATGAGTTTTAAGCCTCCGGGTCCAGGATGCAAACCGCGGTCGACTACATGGGAGTCCAGCGACATAGCTATTACGCTAACTGCTGGTCCCATCTTTTCTTTTATTTTTTAATAAGAAAAGTTTGCAATGACATCATGAGGGGAAGAGTAGAAGGCTGGTCCTTTATAGTGGCTCTGCTGGTAAGTAGTATGCCCTTACAGGTTTCAAACCTACCTCCACGAAAACTTCCAGAATCATTGAGGAGGGCACTCAAAGTTTATGGAACGCTTGATATTCTGGGTGATGGCTTTTTTGACTGTATACTACACATGATTTATACACCCCTTCAATTTACATTCCATGTGCCCTATTCCCTCCATTTAAATGCTGTTGCTGGAGCTTGATAGCATTCCATTTCCCTGTGTAAAATGAGGTGGTGTAGAGCAGCACGCTCCATCCTCCACACACTGGCTGTCTCGCAACCTGGTTCAAGGGCACTAGCATCTCTCAGAGGCCGATTTTATGAGGAGCTAGAGCTAGAAGAGCACAAGACCTTAAAAGAAATAATGCTCATTAAAATTTATGTACAACCATTTTACCAAGTTGACAATGCCACCATGTGAAAGACTTCTACTGTAAGTGGTGCACAAGACTCCATTACCCCAGAGGGAGGTACTGATACTGCCTAATCTCAAGGACATGGAACATGAATGCAGGTCACACTCTTGTGCTCCTGCAACTAGTGTCGGGGAGCTGGGGATGAAAGTCAATGAGACCACATAGGAAATAAACGCTCCTTGTTCTGTCCAGTGGATGACCAATGTTAAATCCTATCCTCAATAATCAACTTTATTTTCCTTTATCAAAACTACACAGTCCAGCTCCTGTGACACAATCAGTTTCATGTCAGACTGTGAAGGTGCAAGCCACATGCCAACCATACTCTGAGTCCCCAGGCCACAGAGCCTAAAAACACACTGGGGGAGCAGGCACATGCCAGGACCCTGGAAGCTGGAGGCATGGAGGAAGGAGACTGAGCCTGACAGAGGGTGTTTCTCTGTCTCTGTCTCTCCCTCTCCCTCTTGTGTACACACTGATTCTCTATCAAGAATGAATGGGAAAAAAAAAACTTAGCATTAAAAATCCCTGCATCTATAATGGACAAAATATTATGGTACTGAAAGTTGAAAAAGTAACCATTATTTATGCAGTGAATAAATTACATTGTAGAACTGAATAAACTAATGGCTATTGAGGAAAGATTTGCAATAAAATAAATAGTACTTCTTAGGAATAACAATGATAGAGACTTAAATATTGTGTGAATTTATGAGCAGAAAATGAGAAACATGATTTTGTTTAAAAAAAAAAAAAAGTGATATCCCTAAGCAGAAAGCTGGAGGTGGGGGCCAAAAATGCAGTATTCATAAAAATTCTTCAGATGGACTGGTATTGTACAAGCTGAAGAAACCAGAGGAACAGATCACATAATAAAAGAAAAAAATCACCCTCTCACTCACAGTAACCAGAGACTTCATGCTGGACTTAGTAACAACAAAAAATAAAATTACCAACAGACCACACATAACATGTCATCTGTAAGTTCATTGTCTGTGATTATAGTTAAGTTCATGGAGTAGACGAGCTTGTAGGTACAACAAAAACGCTCTAAATTATCAAGAAAATCTCACTCATACTCCACAAGTGTCAGATCTGAAGACATTTCAAACACTTCTACTTTTCAAGAGTGATTTTTAATAAACTAGAAAGGCAATTTCCAGGACTGCAGTAGGTATGACAAAGGAAGAGATAAAATAGAATGAACTAATGGTGGGTACATATCATCGTTCCTTTGTTCAAACTGATAGAACATATGTAAACTGAACTCTGGGTGGTGGCAGTGTCAACGGAGGTGTAGCCAAATGACAAGTGGACAGTTCTGATGGGAGGTGTTCACGATGGGGGAGGCTGAACAGGGAGTACCTGGGAATCTCTGTACCTGGGGCTCAGTTTTGCTGTGAGCCTAAAACTGCTCTTGATAATAAAGTGAGTGTATATATACATATATTTAAACCCAGAGATACCAAAGAATGGGCAGAAGGTGTGCTTCATAAGTTTGCTGCATTACCCAAGTAGCAAGTTAGATGCAAAAAAAAATTCACGTTATAATCCCACACCGTTCTATGGCAGCCAGACCCAAGAAAAGACCCTCAGGGCTGCCCTACCTCTAATTTTAAAGACTCCACTCAACCAGTGAATGAGGCCAGATGGAGAGAGATGATAAGGGTTTTATTTTCTTAGCCAAAGGAGGTCATGGAGGTTTTGAGCAGGAGGTAAAGGCAGCAGGTTAGGGGAGGAGACTTGTCTGTGAGGCCGGATAACTGTGGGGCCCTCTGGGGAGCCACAGGTGTGTGTGCTGTGAGCGGCCACCTGGTGCCCTCTCTGGCATGGACGTCAGACAGATCTGGCAGAGGTCTTCAGAGCAGACCTCCCAGCCTTCAGGTGCACAGGAGCCACCTGGACGCCTGGTCGAAATGTAGATTTACTTCTGAATGACATCCCACATGCTCATCTTTTGAACTAGAGAAACAGAGGAAAACTTAAGGAAAATGTGAACATTTGCTCTTTTCAAAACATATTCCTTTCTTCAATAGCGCTTTACACTTTCCTTGTGTGATTTTAACATGCACCTTATGGAGCTCTCAGAGTGGCTTTCAATCAAGGAACGTTGTTTCCCTCAGTCAACTAGTGGCAAGAGACTGAGAGGCAGACCAGAAATTAGAAACAAAACCAGAAAAAGGTACATCAATAGACAGAGCGAGATAATACAGATTGTGGTATTCAGATAGAAGGCGAATGCAGATATGTTAGAATACCAAAAATCGTAGTGTCCCTACATAACCACAACAGACATTTAGAATAAAGTCGATTGCATTTATTTATGGGCCAATTATATTCAACCATTAAAAAAATTATTATTGTTTACATAAATTGTTCCAGGATATAGAAAAGAATGGAAAGTTATCTTCAACTCGTTTATTATTCTAACATTCTTTCTACCAAACTGGACAGGAAAACATGTGGAGGTTAGAACAGGTATAAAGATATAGACACAAGTGATGTTACTTTTGAACGTAGAAGTAAAATGCAAAATAAAATAAAATAATGCAAAACTCTATCTCAAAGAAAGAATGATGAATCGTGACCAAGTGTCCAAGGGTAGGGAAATGGAGACTTTCACCCATGTTAAATATGCTTTACGCACTTTCTCACACCAATTTGCAATTCTAAATGTAAAACATACAATTCAATTTTTAAGTATATAGACAAAATAATCAATACCATTTATAGTTGAAAGAACTGGAAAAAACTTAAATTTTGATTAATAAGGAATTAGTGATAAAAAATGAAAGGGCATCGATAAACTATACTCTAGAGGTTAATTTGGTTAATAATGTAATTATTTAACTGAAAAGCACAGAGGCCCAACATTTTGTGTTGAATAAAAACAAAAGTCACAGGAAAACAGTCGCTGTATGACCATTTATCAAATATTACAGGAATGCACAGGCTAAGATGACTTAAGTTTGGTCATCAAAATGTTATGGAGGTTTTCTCTAGGAAATGTGATTTTGAATATTTGTACCTTTCTTCATGTTTTCCTGAGTATTTTTCAAAAAGGATTCTTTTCCTAAAGCAAAAAGTTATCGTAATAAATAACATTTCATCATTATAAATATTCTTAGGAGAAATAGAAAGCTAATTAAGATGAAGAAGTTAGAAATCATAAAAATACTCCCAACCCAAGAGAGTCACCACTAACTTTTGTGTTGTTTATCCATCTACATTCTTATTTACATATTTTAAATAAAAAGATGAGAATAATAAACCTATTATATAATGGCTTCCAAGTTTCCGTTTATAATTGATCATGTGATTTTTAATGTTACTGAATATTCTCATGAATTCCACTTTTTAATGGCTACACATCGTAAAACATACATAATTCATTTAAGCCACTACCTATTACTAAACAATTAGAATGAGAGCTTTGCTTTAAAACAGCCATTAGGAGTTAATGACCGAAGTTTGTGTTCCTTCCAAAACAACACGAGCTCATAAAAATGCTCAGTGTTCGCGTGCTCTGTGTTCTCAGGGCTGCCCAGTGTGGTGAGCATGCTGGTACCATGGCTCCACCAGCCTGAGCCAGCACAGCCTCAGACCTGGGGAGTATGGGCCACATTTTCCTACATTTCAAAGCACGTCGAGATGAGCCTAAATTTGTGCCACTCACACTGTAATTGTTACAAAGCTAGTCATGACTACTTTCAGTGTTTCTCCATAACCACTTCGCCTTCATCTTACAAAAGTACCTCTATTGCAGAGCATGGACTTTTCAGAAATTTCCAGAAAGGAAGGAAAACTGATAGAAGCTACATTTTCACTAGAACAGATCTGTTTATATAGTTGCTATTTTGGGTGTCAACTCTTTCAAGCAACGACATCAAATATTAAATTACCGCTGTGTTTTGCAATATGTTGATAACAGAAAAGAAAATTCTAAATTGTATTTTTTCCATGAAAACTTTGGGAGTTCATTTTAAAATATAGTATCTTTGGATCAAAAGTTTTTCTAGAGAGCCACATCTTAAATTCTTAAAGTTACATGAGAACTTGGAATTGCATAACTAGAAGTCTACTTTATGGAAAACCTACAGAGAATAATTTCATAAAATGTATAGGTAGTGTATTTCTAAGTTATAAATGAATCCTATTATTAACTGCAGATTTAATGAGTGACCAAGATTATATTGAAATGAAAACTTAAATTATGGACCTCAAGTAGAGTATATTAGACCTATGTATTCCATTCATAAATCTTCACATTAGTGTCTTTTATTTATTTTATAAATAATATTTGCATGCCATTGGTTTTCTTGTATTTATATAATCAGTCCTTTTATTACGATAAACATAATATTTCATAGTTTGTTTTTGTAATAGGTTGAAAATTACAGCATATGTTCAATTCCTTTCTTAGTTAATGCAGCAAATTGCCCATATCTTAGACAGTCACATATACTAACAGTGTTGTGTTTTAATTATAGAGACCATTTCTTTAATTTGTTTGTCATGCAGTGTTTAAAGAACAAATAAGAAATAAACATAAATTGCTATTTTTATTTTGAAGTATGTATTCTTTCCTTATCTAAACAATGCAAACATGTTCATTAAAGTATAGTTGGAAGCATAGGGAATTAAAAAAAAATAAGCTTCCCATATTGCAACTCCTATTAGCATTTCAATGTATTTCCTCCTACCTTCCACAATTATAAGCATATTAGTATATTTCATCAACTAGTACATTATCTTAAATATAACTTTAATGCCCTGAATCTTACTTTTTAAGAGATTTTTGCTTCTTGAGACAGTGAGAAGGAAGGTAAGAAATCACCGCTCAGGGGGAGGGCTATGTGCAATCCCTTCTCCTTCATTCTCCTCCCAGGATCTTGGGCATGCACACGTACACACACGTGCCTGGCATGATTTTCGAACCACTGTTGGCCATGTGGTCGTCCATCGATGTTACCACTGTGCCACCTGCTGGTCCCCAATTGCCCTTACAATTTTAAGAAGCAGATGCATATAGTTTGTACGGCATTTCTAATATTTGAATAATTTGGTGATATCCAGCTTCAAAACATAAATGATTATGCATTGCTTAATGCTTATGATTTTACTATATATATATATATAAATACTTTTTTTGAGAGGCTTTTTTTGTTATAGGGCATGTGCGCTCACCAGAAAGACAGACAGAGACAGAGAGACAGAAAGCGAGAAATCACCCCCCCAGGGGGGGGTGGCCATGCTGCAATCCCTTCTCCATTTTCCTCTCAGGATCTTGGGCACGTACACACATGCACCTGGCGTGAGTTTAAGCCAGCGGGTCCAGGACTTGAACTGCAGTCAACTACATGGAGTCCAGCGACATAGTCATTACTCCAACTGCTGGTCCCAAAATAAATCAATTAAATACAATATGAAAGGGACCTGAAAGCAGAAGGATAAGAGATTCTAGCTGACTTCTCCCTATGCTTTATTTCTAAATTGGTGGTCTTTTCCTCAAGATAAATTTCCTTCTAGAAGTTTGGTAATCAAATAATGGGTATTGGCATTCTTTAAATTTTTGAACAAGTTGGCTGATATTTCCAGATAAACATTAACTAAAAATGATGACAATGTGATTCTTATTTTGAGAATGTTCCTATCTGTCTTATCAAGGTTGCTCACAATTAAGTGCAAGAGTATTGGTTTGAAATAAGTACATTGTATCAAGTTCAAGAAGTATATTTTATTTTTCTAACATAATAAACAATAAGATTTGGACTTTGTAGAAATTCTTCTTCAATACCTATTGAAAAGAACATTCAACTTTTCTTGAGTTATTGATGTATTACAGTACGTAGGCTTTTTGTTTTTTTGTTTTGTTTTTAGATTTTCCCATAGAGAGCATGCACTCACTGGAGAAAGAGACAGGAATATATATTTCTTATTAGTCAACTTTTTTGCATTTTTTTTATGCACACCTAACTTGATTTTAGTTATCAGTCAGTATATGCTTAAATTATATATGGTAACACATTAAGAATATCAATTTAGATTTATAAATTAAATGTGTCTATAATTTCCCATAATTTAAAAAATATTTTGCTCTAACGTATTTTTTATTAAAAATGTGGAAAATGGAGGGGGACATTTTCCAGCAATTTCTCCTCCTACTCACTTACCAAATATATAACCAGGCTGAGTTACTTCCCCTCACTTCATCTCACAGATGTTTAATTGCTGTAATTAAACTGCATGCCCACCTAATACGATCATTGTGAGGGCTAAACTGTAAGTAAAAACAATGCCTGGGATACCTGGTGTAAGCTATTTTAATGCTTCCAACTTACTAATCATTATCCTGGAACCTAAAAATCTCACTTGAACATCTGTTTAATCTGTGTATGAAAGGATGCCATAAACTACGTAAGTTTCCAAGATATCAGACATCAAGCGATGAAAACAATGACGACGGAGAGAGGAAAACAAGCAAGGTGATGCCTAGGATTGCCTCCGTTTACCATCTGGACAAAAGTTTCCAGTCCATAACAAAAGAAGGGGGACTCGTTTTAAATACCAAGGCACAATAGATAAAAACTAAAAGGATGAAAAATACATAGTATGAAAACACTATTCGATAGATAGCTAGAGTGGCTGATACCAGACCACATAGATTTCAGAGCCAGAATGCAACACAGGATGAAGAAGTCATTTCAGAATGATAAAGGAGTCCTATCATTGGGAGTACATAGAGATGTTAAATGGCAGGGCCAGCAAGTGGCATGGTGGTTAAGGTACTGGACTCCAGCATTTTGAGCCCTGGACCCAGAGATTTAGAACTCACATAGGACATGTACGTGTGTGTGTGTGTGTGTGTGTGTGTATGCCCAAAATCTTGAGAGGAGAATGGACAAGAAGGGATTGCAAAGTGGCCATCCTTCCTGGGGGGTTATTTCTAACTTCCTATCTCTCTGTCTCTCCACCAAGTTCAAGTTCACGTGTTTTACAACAAAATCTTAAAAAAAAAAAAAAAGAAAAAGAAAAGAAAAAGAAAGAAAGGAACAGAGAAATTTTAAGTGTCTATGTGACTAATAACAGAGCTTCAAAATACATAGGCAAAAACTGATGAACCACAAGAAGGTATCATCTAATACACTATCATGGTAGAGTTTTTAACATGCTTAGTTCAAAAATTGATAGACCAAATAGGCTCAAATTTGAATATTGTATGTCTTGGTGAGTGTTCATTGAGCAACACTGGATAAAGTGTTCTGTAAATGCTAACTAGAGTTGCTATGCTTCTGCCTGAACCGTTTATTTCAAAAACTTTGTGAGTCTTTTGTGTATAAGGATTCACACTAGCAGACAAAAGTCTCATCACAAATTTTCCTATTTTCTCTCTACTTTTCTCTTATGCCAAGATAGCTAAGTAACGATGCCTTATGTTTCTAGATGTTATGTGGTTTCGTTAAGGAGATGTGTTAGTCATAAATTCAGTATTCTCAAAGAGCCTTTTATATAACTGAACATTCTGGCCTTTTGACCTTTGTGAGGTATTAATAAAAGTTTACTGCCAATGCTTGGGCTTTTTCTCTGAAGCACCCTTTTCTGGCAGTCAATATCTCCACTCAGAATCTTTTGCAATCTGGATGAGCTGAGAATTTTTCAAATCATAAGCTCCTGGACTCACTTTTTTTTTAATAGTTCTTCCCTTAATTTATCACTTTTTCTCACATTTTACTACAAGCAGCAAGAAAACCAAGCAACTGAACAGGCTGTTACCTTCAACACTACTTGGGAGTCACCTCAGTGAAATACTTAGTTTCATTTCAAAATTTTACCTTTGGCAGAACTGCAGGACACACCCCACTATGATTTCTGCTGGGTCCTAGCCACCAGTAAGGACTACTTTTTCTCCAGTTCACATTGACATGCTCCTCGTTTCCTCCTGAGGCCTCACCAACAGGGCCAAGAACACCCACATTTCTACTTACAATCTGCTCATGACAATTTAGGTATTTTCTAAGAAGATCTAAGTCTCCGCTCCATGGTCCTCACTTCCTTCTAAGACCACTCTATCAGGGTTGTTACCTCCTTACCACCCATGATTCCATGGACTGTCTGCTTGAGGCAATCTAGGCTCTGTCTATCATTCTTTCCAAAATTCTTTAAACTGTGCTCATTGACCAGAAGCAGAATAGAGTATCTTTTTTGAGACTACATTACAAAAAACAACAGAACAGAGACTTCAACAGACCTCAATTTGCAACAAAAGGGAAACACACTCCTAGTCAGTGAAACATTGTCCTAAGAGGTACTTAAAAGTGAGTACATCTTCCAATGGCTAGAAGTAGAAGAAGAGCCTTTGGTCTGAATAAACCAGGAAAAAAAATCTCCATCATAGGAACAGAGTAACTACCCTCTATCTCTCCTAAAATCTAAGGACGTAACCTAAATGTCAGATAAAGAATTTAGAAGGTTTATGGTGAACAAATTCTATGAGTTGGAACAGAAAAGAGACAACGAACTTCAGGAGATTAGGAAGTCCTTTCACGATAGGAAAGAAGAAATGGACACCCTGAGAAAGAATCAGATGGAGCTATTGGGGTCAAGTCTGTAATAGAGGAAATCAAAAACTCCCTTGAAAGTATTAAGTCAATTAAACCATGCTGAAGACTGAATCTCTGATGTTGAAGATAAAACCTCTGACCTAGAAAAAAACCACCAAGAAGATAGACAAAATAACAAAAAAAAAAAAAAAAACGAGGATAATATACTAGAAATACTAGATTCCATAAGGAGCCCAACATCAGAATAACTGGCATCCCAGAAAGGTGAAGAAACCAATAACAGCATGGAAAATCTATTCCATGAAATCCTGTAGAAAATTTACCAAGTCTAGAGAGGCACTCAACCATCCAGACCGAAGAAATACAAAGGACCCCAAGTAGAATCAACCTCAGAAGATCTTCTCCAAGGCACATCTTAGCCAGGCTGCCTAAGACCACAGATAAAGACATGACACTAAAACTGGCAAGAAAGAAACAAGAAGTGACTTACAAAGGCCATCCCATTAGGCTAACACCGAACCTCTCAACAGAAACAATGCAAGTAAGGAAAGAATGGGAAGATGAATTGAAAGTATTAAGAGAGAAAAAAATTTCAGCCAAAACTATTATATCCTACAAGATTATCCTTCATTCGGGAGAAAAAAGATTAAAATCTTCTCAGACAAACAAAACCTGAAAGAATTTGCCAACACCAGACCAGCTCTTCAAGAAACCCTGAAGAAAGTACTGGTCCAGGGAAACTAAAGAATTAACAGCCAGAAACAAACAAATAAAAGGCAACTAAGGCAATGGCCAACTTAAACGTCAGTACAGATCCTGTGACATTGATAATAACAATCAATGTTAATGGATTAAATTCTCTAATCAAGAGACACAGACTGGCTGAATAAATAAAAAACAGAAACCCTCTATCTGTTGCCTACAGGAAATTCACCTCATGGAGAAAGGCATATATAGACTGGAAGTGAAGGGTTGGAAAAATGTTTTCCATGCAAATGGGAACCAAAAAAAGAGCTGGAGTTCTGATACTAATTTCTGACAAAATAGGCTTTAAAACAAAAACTGTTCAAAGAGACGAATAAGGGCACTATATAATAGTAAAAGACTCTATATATCAAGAAGATATAAAGCTTATAAATATCTATGCACCTAACACAGGAGCACCCAAATATGTGAAGGAAAGACTGTTAGATCTAAAAGGGGAGATAAACTGCTACACACTAATTGCTGGAGATCTCAACAATGCACTATCCCCTCTGGACAGATCATCTAGGCAAAAGATAGGTAAAGAGATCAACGATCTAAACAATATCATAAATCAAATGAACTTAACAGACATCTATAGAACTTTCCACCCAAAACCCAGTAGATACACTGTTTTCTCACCCCGACATGGAACCTTTTCGAAGATTGACCACACCATAGGGCACAAAGAAAGCCTCTACAGATTCAGAGGCATAGAAACTATATCCAGCATCTTCTCCAACCATGATGGAATTAAACTTGATTTTAATTTCAAGAGAAATCCTCAAAAATACCCCAACATATGGAAACTAAATAACTTACTCCTGAAAGACTCCACTACTACCGAACAAATAATGACTGAAATCAAAATATTCATGGAAGTCAATGACAATGAGGACACGAGTTCCCATAATCTTTGGGACACTGCTAAAGCAGTCATAAGAGGGAAGTTCATAGCAATTAGTGCACATAAGAAGAAGACGGAGAGAAGGCAAATGGATCACCTAACATCATGCCTCAGAGAATTGGAAAAGCAACAGCAAAAAAATACAAAAAACTCCAGGAGAAAGGAAATAATAAAGATCCAAGCAGAAATAAATGAAATAGAAAATAAATGTACTATACAGAAAATAGATGAAAGTAAAAGCTGGTTCTCTGAAAGGATAAATAAAATTGATACACCACTAGTGAGACTTATTAAGAAGAGAGAAAGGAACCAGGTGAATTAAATCTGCAATGAAGGTGGTTATATAACAACAGAGAGAGTAGAAATTCAAAACATCATTAGAGGTTACTTTGAACATCAATATGCTAAGAAACAAGATGACCTGGATGAGATGGAGAAATTCCTGGACAAATATAATCTACCAAGAATAAGCCAGGAGGATATATAAAGTCTGAATAGACCCATAACAAGCCAGGAGATTGAATCAGTAATAAATAACCTCCCAACAAAGAAAAGCCCTGGCCCTGATGGATTCACCTCTGAATTCTACAAAA
>NW_006159879.1:267738-269096 GCF_000334495.1 Tupaia belangeri chinensis
AATCAGAAAAGAGGAAAAAATAAAAGGCATTCAAATAGGAAAATAGGAGGTGAAACTTTCTCTATTTGCAGATGACGATTGTATACATAGAAGATCCAGTGGTCTCCATGGAAAAATTACTGGAAGTAATACATGATTACAGTAAAGTTGCAGGATATAAAATCAATATACAGAAATCAATAGCATTTCTATATATGAATAAAAGGCAGACTAAGATAGAACTGAAAAAAGTTATTCCATTTACCATAGCCACAAAAAGTATAAGATATTTTGGAATAAATCTAGCCAAAGAAGTTAAACACCTTCACAGGAAAAACTATGAGAAGCTAAAAAAGTCATTGAAAATTACACAAAAAATGGAAGGACGTACCATGTTCCTAGATTGGAAGAATTAATATAACCAAAATGGCAATTCTACCCAAATTAATCTACATATTTAATGCAATGCCAATCAAAGTTCTAGACACATTCTTCACAGATCTAGAAAAGACAATCATAAAATTCGTCTGGAATCATAAAAGACCCTGTATTGCCAAAACAATTCTACACAAGAAGATGGAGTGGATGACATCTCACTCCCTGACTCAAAAATATACTACATAGCTGTGGTAATCAAAATAGCATGGAACTTGCACAGAAACAGACACATGGACCAATGGAACAGAATAGATTCCCCAGAAATAAATTCCCAAACATACAGTCAACTGATTTTTGACAAGGGGTATCAGTCAATCCAGTGGGAAAAGGAAAACCTCTTCAGCAAATGGTGCTGGAAAAACTGGATTTCCACCTGCAGAAAGATGAATCTGAACCCCTACCTCTTACCTTTGACAAAAATCAAGTCAAGGTGGATCAAGGATATAAATCTAAGACCTCAAACTATAAAACTACTCCCCCAAAACACTGGGGAAACTCTGGGACATTGGTGTAAAGGAAGACTTCTTAAATAAGACCCCTAAAGCACAGTCAATAATCCCCAAAATAGACAAGTGGGATTACATCAAACTAAGTGGTTTCTGCATGGCAAAAGACACAGTAATTAATGTGAATTGACAGCCCTCAGAATGGGAAAATATTTTTGTAAATTAGGCATCAGATAAGGGACTAATAACCAGAATACACAAGGAACTAAAGAAACTTTTTTGGAAAAAAGATGATCAACCCTATTAAAATATGGGAGAAGGAGTTGAAAATACACTCTCTAAAAATGACATACGAATAGCCAAAAGGCATATGAAAAAATGCTCAACATCCCTCATCGTAAGGGAAATGCAGATCAAACAACAATGAGGTACCATCTAACCCCAGTCAGAATGTCTAAGATTAAAAAAAAAAAAAAAAAAAAAAAAAAAAAAAAT
>NW_006159879.1:269127-271133 GCF_000334495.1 Tupaia belangeri chinensis
ACACTGCTGGTGGGAATGTAAATTGGTCCAGCCACTGTGGAGAACAATTTGGAGATTCCTCAAAAATCCACAAATAGAACTACCATATGATCCAGCAATCCCACTCCTCGGTATCTACCTAAAGGACAGAAGAATTCTTCATTGGAAAAGTACTTGCACATCGATGTTTATTGCAGCACTGTTTAGTATTGCTAAGACATGGAACCAACCCAAATGCCCCCGTATGGATTAATGGATTGAAAAACTGTGGCACATATACTCTATGGAATACTATTCTGCCATAAAAAACAACAAAACACTGGCTTTTGGTAGAAAGTGGAAGAATATGGAATATTTACTGCTGAGTGAAGCAAGTGCCAGGCTATGAAGGAGAGACATTATATGTTCCCATTTAATATATACTGAGTGTCTGCACTCTGTGACTTAAACTGATTGACTAAAAAATATACAAACACAAGATATGGGTGTGAATGCCAAATGTGGTGTGTGTGGAGTGGGGCCTAGGGAAGGACATTTGGAGGAGGGATACAGAGGCAGAGCATTGATGGGATGGGGAGGTGTGGTGTTATCTGTTGAAGATATTTTGATCAACTGGACTGGGGAGAAATGTTCACATATTGAAATGTTCACTTCGTAAGCTAAACAATGTGATTGAATGTATATAAATAAATAAAGTAATTAATTAAAAAAGGATGGATTACTTTTCATTGTTGTAATAAATGACCACAAACCTGACTTAACACATAAAACATATTATTTTATAGTTTTACAGATTAGATGCCCCCACACGGGTCTCACTGGGTTCAGATTAAGTATCAGCAGGACTGAATTTCTTCCTGGAAGCTCTAGGAGCTGATCCATCTACCCCCTTTGTTCGGACTCCAAAAAGCACCGATACACTTTGACTCATGGTCCACTCCTTCCATCATCAGTCACCCCTTACATCTCTGACCTTCCTGCCATAGTATTTCTCCTTGATCCTCACCTAAGCTAGGAAACATTATGGTTTGCTTTCTTTTTGTGTTTTTAGAGGGAGCATATGCTCACTAAAAAAGACAGAGAGAGAGAGGGAAAGCAGAAAAGCACCCCTCCCTCCTTAGAAAACGGTCAGGCCACAATCCCTTTCCTCCATTTCTCCCTGCTTTTAGGAATGCACACATGCCCAGCATGCTTCTCAAGCCACTGTGTCTGGGACTCGAAACAAACCAACCATGTGAAATCCAGCCCCCTTAAGCACCACACCGTGGGTTGGCCTGAGAAAGGGTTTTTAAGAGCATGTGTGATTAAATTAGCTACTTGAGTAATCCAGACTACCCTCTCCATCTCAAGTTCCATTATCTTAATTATATCTACAAAGTTCTTTTTCTTCCATATAAGGTAACATATTTATAAATTTCTAGGATTAAAATGTAGACATCTGTATGGTTCTATAATGCTGCCTACCTTATTACCTCATATGAGTTTCCAATATCGTTGAGTAATAGAAAACATTTAAAATTAACTAAGAACTTTGTTGTGATTAGTTAACATACTCCTTTCATTACTTGATTCAGTATCATGTTTTTGGTAGAGAACATATTTTTACAGATGCTTCCTTGTCCATGAGAACCTTGGTTAAGCACAATTACCTAGAAAGTAATCATGTCCCTCCATATGTGCATAAATGTAAAGATTAACACAAATGCAGGCAAGACATCCTGAGGATGAGGTGAGCATGTCAGTGGTACTGGCTGGGACAGTTTTCCCACCAGTCCATGTCAGCACAACTCTGGTCATGCCAGAGGAGAAGTTGTATTTTTTTCTTATAAAACAACATAAAAGGAGGCAGAAGACAAGGTTCCACATGGCTACAGTGAACTAGATTTTTAAGGGAATGAAGATTTTCTACTAATAATTCAGCCTCCAACAAACGAGCTAGCGGCAGAAGACAAGGTTCCACATGGCTACAGTGAACTAGATTTTTAAGGGAATGAAGATTTTCTACTAATAATTCAGCCTCCAACAAA
>NW_006159879.1:273326-291933 GCF_000334495.1 Tupaia belangeri chinensis
CAATAAAATGTGGGGGGGAAATGGTATAGAAAGCAAACATAGATAACAGAGACAGTGTGGGAGGAGAGCGGGAGGGGGCAGAGGGTAAGAGATAGGGAACCAAGGATGGGGGGAAAAAGCAAAACATACAGAAAACAAGAAATGGGAGATCATTTGCTAAGAATAACATATTTGTTGATGTGCTTGATTGAGACAATATACAGTGTACTCTAGATGGAAAATCTCATTTTGTATGCTGTAATGATGTACAGTGAATGAATGCAAATAAATAAATTGGGGGGAAAAATAATAAAACAACATAAGAGAAATCTTTCCCAGTGTCTTAGACTTTCAACTAAGGCATCATCACTGAGAAAAATGGGTTTTCAGTGGCCCATAAAGAGACCACAATGTGCATAATCCTATAGCATTTGCAATAAATCAGCCAATGGAAACAACGACATAACCCCCCAAGTTTAAATTATATAAATGAATCTAGCATTTTACTAGAGAGGTGCATATAGGAGAAACCTGTAGAAACAGGGTGCTATATTGTGGGTGAATAGGAAAGAGATGTTTGCTCCTTCAATCCTAATGAAGACACAAGACCACAGACAAATACTAACTGTAACATATTTTAAGCATTTGCCAGGTTTCTGAAAGTGTCCTAAGTGCTTCATATGAGTTCATTCAATCTTTACCACGTTCATTACCAGCCCCACGTTAGAGATGAGTAAATTAAATCCCATAGTGTTGACAACTTCTCAGTAGCACGAAGCTTGGCAGAGCTTTAGAAATGCATGGTGTGCGCACGTCAAAGGGTATTCTTGGCAGACCTTGACCTCTGTTCTCTGAAGTTTGGGGGCATGCTCATTGGTGTCTTTTTCCTCACGAAAGTCTTATTCACAGTTCCTGAAGCCATCGACCACCAGTAGCACTCACCAGTGTCAGACCCAGAGTAATCTGTTTCTAAGGACCTCTTAAGGCATTTTAGTAGGTTACCTTGTACTTTTGCTTGAAAAGACTGCTAGGAAAGCTGAAAGATAGGGGACCAGCAGATGGCGTAGTGGTTACATTGCTGAACTCCCACATGGCCAACCCTGGTTCAAATCCCAGACCCGATGGCTTCAAACTCACACTGGGTGCTCATGTGTGCATTCCCAGCAGGAGAAAGGATTGCCGTGTGGCCACACCCATGGGAGATGACTTCTTGCTTTCTGTCTTTCTGGTGAGCACACACATCCTATAGCAAAAATCTCTCCAAACAAAAAAACTAAAAGATGATACTTTTATTTCTCTTCTAAATTGTAATGGTATACATGTAAAAAATAGAAGTCACAACTGAAGAACCACAAAGCTTTTAGTTATGCTTCCTCTTTTCTGTTATACAAACAGTGAGCAACCGATCCAATTCAGGTTTTCCTAGCACCAGTTTTGTTCAAGACAATACATAAATGCAGTGAGTGGTAAGATCAGCAGTGACAGATAAGACACCATTGCTGACTTTCAGCAACTCACAGTCATACTCTAGAAACAAATAACTCAAAAATGAATTAAACCAAAGAACTTTGAAATGTACCAAAAAATTACCATTTCCACATGACCTTGATCTGCAGGGAGAGAGCAGGGCAACTGAAGGAGGAGGCAGCACACAGGCAGAGGAGGGCAGAGGGGATGTGATGGTGCATTGCAGAGAGCACGAAGTCTAACGTTTGGCCTTCTTTTACTTTTCTTTTTTTTAAAGTTTATTACTTATTTCAAGAGAGAAATAAATATACAGAGAGAGGGAGAAAAACGTGGGGGGGGGGAGAAGCAGGCACTTCCAGAGTCTTCATGCCACCATCCACTCCCAGCTTCAGCCATTTGGATGAGAGCCCATGCTGGCACGTCCAGGGATACTGTGGACCGAGAGCCTTGGGCTTCCTGCACGGCTCTGCCATGACCAGCCCTGCACACACCCAGGCCATGCGCTGAGTGGGTGGGGGCCATACCGCGAAGGATACCAAACACCAACCTGGAAAGGTCTGTACACAAAGGAGATTTCTGGAAAGTCTTTGAAGACTAAAATACATGAGAGAATAATACTGAGTTATAAAAAAGGGGTTTTGCTGTTTAAGAGAGACTAAGGTATGGAATAGAAGCAGAGTGCGATCACAGAAAACTCCCTTAGATGTACTTACTGGTAAGCAGTAACAGGATCATGAAGAGAGGCCAGGAATTGGAGAACAGACAGAAGACATAAGGACTGTTAACGTGTAACAGACAACACTTCCAGTGCTATTTGGGAAAATGTAATCATGTAAAATATAGCCCATGTCTATAAACTTTTTGAAAGCAATTCCATGGTATCATAAGAAGCCAAGATCGGTGCCGTGGGAGTCATTCACGAGAAAATGGCGGAGGGCTGCATTTCTCTGCACTCACCAGCGGAGTGCCATGGAAGCCGTGAAGGCATGAGGAAGTGGAATATAGGTGCTCATCTCTGACATTCCTGGGACAGTGAGAGAGGCTGCAGGATTGTCATGACCAGCAACTCAAAACTCTGAGTGGTAAAATAAGTGCTAAAGGAAATGATCTGATGTATTTCTAGAGTGCTGAGGGATATTTTACATCAGGAGGAAGTTTTCGTACTTTGTTTCCTTAAAGACTATTTTTTTCACAAGAGTCAGAAAGAGAGAAAGAAAAGACAAGACAAGCATCCCCCGCAGGGTCTCACTCCACAGCCTCCCATCCCCTGCCTCCCAGCCGGCCAGTGTCTGCAGGTAGACCAGGGAGCCGAGCCCAGGTCTTCCGTAGGGTCCAGCTCACCCTGAGCAGCTGGTCATCACCCAGCCCCAAGCGAGCCCTTCGTTTTCGAAGAAGCAATAAAAGCCCAACATAACGTAAGAGAAGGACTGTGAATTACTTGCAGCTACTTTCATTTATTCATTTTTAGTGTATATATTTAAAATAGACAGCACAACTTAACACATACAGCAAAGTACTCCAGTCAAGCAAATTAACCTATCTGTCTCTTCACATAGTTACCTTTTGTTGTTGTTATTGTTGTAAGAGCACCAAAAATCTACACTTTCAGCAAACTGTTGGTATACAGTACAACATTCTTAAGGAGCCTTTATACGATAGACCTGCAAAGGCAGACTCTGTCTTCTCCCTACTCTGAGGATGCTGCAGATGGGGTAAAGAGAGTCACTTCCTAGTGACGGCTTAGGGGAGCTTATCCATGGAGAAAACAGATCCATATCATAGATTGCTTAAAAGGAACATTCTACTGTTAGAACAATCATTTATACATATCTATAATAATTTTCTAAATCTCCTAAAAACACTAGTCTTCCAAAGATATTTTACATCATTTTCACTTAGCTCTTTAAACACTTCACCACTTGGGTTGTGGCAAATGCTATTATTTTGATTCCCCAAACAGAATGTCACATGGAATCAGGAACATCTAGAAATCTGATGACATGTCCTGAGCTAGAAATAGCATCTCAAGTTTCCATCTCTCCACAGAGTTTAAAAAGATGCACTGATTTCCTTACTTGTGCTGAAGTAGGACAGGAAGAACCACAGAGGCAATCCAATTCTTTTTTTTAGATTTTGTTCTATAGGGTACCTGCACTCACCGGAGAGACACAGAAGGAAAGTGAGAAATCGTGACCTGGGGGGAATGGGCACACCAGAATGTCTTCTCCTCCGTTCTCCCTTGGAGATTTGGGGTATGCGCACACACACAGATTCACACTGTGGAGTCGGCCACGTGGTATCTAGTGACTTAATCGCCGTGCCACCTGCTGGTCTCGCACCTGCAATTGTAAGCATCAGTTTCAGTGATAACAGATGCAGCCTCATAATTTGGAGATTTTATTTCATTATCATAAAGAAATACCCAGAAGAAAACTTAGCTGGGTGTTAAGGAGAAATGTTTCTCCTGCTCTTCAATGTCATGAGGTTATTGCTGGCTCTCAAGCACAGCCAAAGCTGTGCAGAAAAAAAATCTTATCAAATTCATAAATTTTATTTTTTTAATTTCAAGTACAACTCACAAGTCCAATGATTTGTTTACTTATGTAAAGAACTTTGACTTGAGATAGGCTCTTGTTAAAGTGCCCATTCCTTGAACTGCCTGCTCGACATTTTTGTATGGCAAAACCACACTCGATTTTCAAAGGACTCTAACCTAAGAGGGTGGGAGGCGCACGTCTTCCAAGGAGATTCACAGAAAGTGAATACTGCTTGCTTTTTCTTTACTGCTCATCCCGTGGACAATAGATAAAGCGCTGTGTTTGATTATAGCCAAGCAGTCAGATTAGACTGTGGGGCAGGGTTTATGAAAAGCATGAGGCCACCGTTAAAAAAGGGGTTCAAGAATTTTGATTTGAAGAGAAATAAGATAAAACAAAAGTAAACACATTTCTGATTCTTTTTTGTTGTTTCCAACTTTAGTGTAGAAGTGCTTTATATATGAGTAAGGTTTCTATTATATTTTAGCTCATCCTTCATTTAAAGAGGCAAGCTATTGTTACCTTGTATAGGACACCAGCAGGACAATTCAATTGTAAGTCCTCTGGGTAAGGAGGGACATGAGGGACACGCTACCCTGATCACAAACAGATATGAAGCAGTCCATGTGTGCTTCAGGACTGAGTTTGATGAAGCCAGGTCACACACGTCGGGCTCTATTCAAACCTCCTGGGGCCCTCAAGTCCATGGTTTAGGTAATGTAGAACAATGTCATTTATCTTGGCATTTTCTCTCTGAAATATCAACCCCAGATAATCTACTGTGTACGAACGATTTCAGCTTAGGGAACCTGTCTCACTTATCGATGATAGTAAAAGCACAGGTTCGTTAAAATACACAGATTAAGCACTCCGACTTCTTAGACAGCTCTGTGCTCACGATCACACAGTGTCATGTGGCAAGCAGTCAAGCGCTCTTTGCAGGGACAGATGGTTCAGACACAATTAATAAGGAGCCTGGAGTTATTTGCATATTCATTAGATAATATCAGTTATTCCTCCGCCAGAACAAAGACTTACACAAATGGCATCCGTGTTTCCTCCCATTAACACATTATTAAAAGCAAAATGTCTGTGTTAAAAATGAGACGGAGAGTGATCTTTGACTGTATAGCAACCTAGCATTATCCATTCGGGTTTTTAACATGATAATAAAAGCATGTTGCCCTAATGTAATTTATTCCTGCTTTTATAACAGAGGGTACATGGAGACACAGTCACACTGGTACTGTGGCCTCCCACTACGCTTTTCTTCTTGCCTATGGAGATGATTGCCAGGGGAGAGGTTATATCACAAAAAATTAATACTTTTATTTTAGCTGAAAAAAAGCTCCAACTGGAAGAATACCTAAAAAAAGTTTTAAGTCAAAAAACTTTATAACATTGGAATCCACTTACAAAGCTTTCTTTATTTTTAATTGACAGAGGGCACATGCACTCACAAGAGAAACAGAGAGACAGCGGGGGAGGGAGAGAAAGCAGCTGCCGATATGGCGTGGTCATTGAAACCCCTCCTCCTTCATGTCTCCATGCTGTTGGAACTTGGGGCATGTGCTGTACCCCATGGGCTTGTCAAGCCACCGGGACTAGGATCTGAGCTGTCAGATCCTAGTGGATTCAGGTTCCCTAGCCACTAGTTCATGGGGCTGGCCCCAAAGTGTTATTATCTAATGACTATTTTGTTGGTAAACCCAGAAAGAGTTACAGATAAGACATTAAATGACAATTTAAAGTAAACACAATATAAAATATCATCTAATTTTCAATCTGATATTTAAAAGCTTGTATTTATTAATTTCTTTCATGAGAAAGAGAGAGACAAGCACTGCCCGTGGGATCACCACTCAGCGATCCACCAAGCTTTGCCAGCCCACATTACAGGCACGTGCACTCTGCCTGCAGAGTCCCAGGACACAAACCTGCAACCTTCCTGTGCAGGCCTAGCCCCTTCGGTGATCACATACATGTTCTCATGCTTTCAGTTAAGAGCTCCCAGCTCTATCCCTCATCGGCTCTTTCTTTTCCTTTTCTTTTTTTTTTTTTAGAATTATTTATTGGGAACCAGCAGTTAGCGTAATGGCTATGTCACTGGACTCCCACGTAGTTGACCGCAGTTCGCGTCCTGGACCCGATGGCTTAAAACTCACGCCAGGCGCATGTGCGTGCATGCCCAAGATCCCAAGAAGAGAACGAAGGAGAAGGGATTGCGGCGTGACCATCCCCCCTGGGGGGTGATTTCTTGCTTTCTGTCTCTATGTCTCTCTCTGTCTGTCTGGCGAGCACACGTGCCCTATAACAAAAACCTCTCAAAAAAAAAAAGAATTATTTATTTATTATCATTATTTTTCAATTTTGATCAGAGAGAGACACAGAGAGAGGGTAAGTCACCAGGTCTGGAACACAAACCACTGTCAGCCATGTGGAAGTCCAGTGCCTTTAACAACCATGCCACCTGCGGGCCCCCTTCTCTGCTTTCCAAGTTAAAATCCACATTTCTAGGTGCCTAAGGGGCCATTTCCTGACCAAGTCTCTGGAGTCTCCTCACATTGTGCACTTCATGCCCCTCTTCTCACTTTCCCCAGACTGCTGTTCCATCTGAAGTTTTCATTTGTTTTTGTTTTTGTTTTTGTTTTATTAAGAGGTTTTTGCTATAAGGTGCATGCACTCACCAGAAAGACACAGAGCGACAGAAAGCAAGAAATCACCCCTCATGAGGATGGCAACACCGCAATCCCTTCTCCTCCATTCTTCTCTCGGTATTTTGGGCATGCACACACACATGCCCGGTGTGAGTTTAAGTCACCAGGTCCAGGACTCGAACCACAGTCAACTAAATGGGAGTCCAGCGACATAGCCATTACACCAACTGCTGGCCCCTCGTCTGCAGCTTTGATACCAGCTAACAGTACTACAAGGGCCACCCAACCTGGAAAGCCTCCACATCTCCCTCCTCTTCGGCAATTGCACAGTACCAAAGCAGTTGATTCTGCTTCTGGTGTCTCTATCGCTCTAATATCTTCTCTGCCACAGCTTGGTCAGAATGTTCTTCTCCTTCATGCAGACTATTGATCCAGTCGTAACAGATGTTCCCCACCAAGTTCTCCTTCTTCCCATCAGTGTGGGAAGATGCCATTGCACATGACTCCACATGAGAGTTCTGAATCTTCTTCAGTTAATAAAGAAAGAACTCTGCAGTGCTCTTTGGGTAGAAGGGATTTTCTGAATAGATATACACTAATAGTGTTTTTAGAGACAGGTGCATGTTACTCAGGAAGTTGAGGCAAAAGGATCATGATTCAGAAAGACAGTTTCTAAAAAACAAAATGCCATACATATGTGAGTGTACACACACATTCACACACACATATGCAAGACAATTTTTATTCATTCAGGTATAAGTTACCAAAAGGCTGTGAAGCATGTCTAGGGAGGAAGTATGATACTCAAATGCTTAGACATCAAATAGATGCCCCAGTACCATCCTTTTCAAGATGATCAACACCACCACTGTCTATGAACCATCATTTTCTTGCAATAATCCTGGACCAATTGTACCTGACATGACCACTAAGGCCATCCAACAAAGATATCTAAGCTTTTCCTTCAATTGAATGAAATTTACAAGAAAACACTTCATTTCACGGAATTAAAAAGTTGAAATGTCTTACTTGCTCATGTCTTACTGCTCTCACTTGGTAAGGAAAATCTGAGGACCTGAGGCTGGAGAAGGCTCACTTATTTAAACGAGGGTATGAGAACTATAACCACATGAGGCAACTAAAAAAATGTACATGAAATCTGCACATCTGCTATGGATTTGACACCTAAACTTTTGAATTTCTTTAATTAATGTTCAATGTTCAAGAAATATGCAACAAGCACCTTATACTAACTGCAATTCAGTCACTTTTTAATAAAATTTTCAATTAAAGATATATAGTAGTTGATTTACTTTTCAGTTATTAAAAATATAACGAGAATTTTGTGTATGTGTATATATACATGCATAAGTGAATATATCAGAGAAGAAATCTTATTAAAAACAATTTTCCATGATATTATTTTTTGACATAGCTTAGATTGATTTAAAGTTGATCTAAGACAACCAAAAACCATTGTCAATTGCTAAAATGTCATTACTTTGGACTGGCCCTGAAGCACAGTGGCTAAGGGAGCCAGATCCCACATAGACAACCACAGCTGACATGGCCAGGCACGTGTGCACTTCTTCCCCAGATCCTGGCAGGATGGCGGAATAGAGGAAGAAGGACTGCAGCATGCCACACCACATTGGGGCACACTTCCTCTTTTAGCTTGTCTTCTGCCTCTTTTTCCTGGTGAGCACATACACTACCTGTCAATACAAAATAATCATCAATAATTCAGTTGAGTTTGAAGCAGAAAGATCTGCAGAAATTATTAACAATTTCAGTCTTAAGTCCTATTGCTGGTTGGTTTTCTTTGCAAACAGCTAATTTGGCTGCAAGTTCTGACTTGTCCTTCTGAGTTATCCTTATTCCAGCATCTTTCGTACCCTGGCATTCTTTTCCCGAACAGCAGAAATTACTGTGGTGCTCTACCTGAATTAGCACCCCCCCTTCCCTTTCAAGTCTGCTGCTTCACTCAGTCCAGAGGTGGGGCAGCTCCTTGCTGATCCCACTCATGTAATGCACAAGAACCCCACTTTACCAAAATGTGCACCACATTCTAGTCAATGCTCCCTAGCTCCCATACACATTGAGTCTAGTTTCTGTCACAGAGCACAGGACCTCCCCCAGGCCTGGCTGGCTCTGTGGTCCCTGCAGGGGAGATGATTCTGAATATGGGCACACATCGTCCCATTCCCTCCTAGTGGAGACATATAGTGGCACTCCCTCTGTCTGTATGCACAAACTGGCAAGGATTGCTAGAACCCATGTGGGCACTGAAGCCCATTTCTCTTCAGGTCTGAAAAGAGAATATTTTTAATAACCTCTAGAAATAACAGGTCTAGAGGTGAAATTATTTTGTTTCTTGAACACACACACACATGCACACACTCTTCACAACTCCCTTCTCCAATTCAAAGCTCAACTACAGAAATTATTTTTCTAAGGAATTGAAAGGTTTATTTTAATAGAAATATGTAAGTTGATTTTTTCAAGTGAATAGACAACCCTCAGAATGGGAGAAAATATTTGCAAACTATGCCTCAGATAGACTGATAACCAGAAGACATAGGGAAATCAAACAGCTTATCTGCAGAAAGAACAATCCAATTAAAAGATGGGCAAATTAACTGAACAGGCAATGCTCCAAGGAAGACATAAAAATGACCAAAAAGCATATGAAAAATGCTCAACATCTCTTATCATAAGGAAAATGCAAACCAAAACCACAGTGAGATACCACTTAACCAGAATGACTAAATTTGAAAAATAAAGACTGATAAGTCCTGATGAGGCTGCAGTGAAAAGGCAAGTCTCTTACGCAGTAAGGTAAATTAGTATAACCACTATGAAGAACAGTAGGGAGGTTTCTCAAGAAAACCTACAAATAGAATTACCATACAACCCAGTAATTCCACTCTTAGGCATCTACCCATCAGAAGACAGGAAAACCACTTGCACACCATGTTTACTGCAGCATTATTCACAATTGCTAAGATGAGGAATTAACCAAAATGTCCAAAAACAAATTAATGAGTTAGAAAAAAAATGTGGTACACATACACTATAGAATACTTCTCAGCCATAAAAAAACAATGAGACTCTAGCATTAATACGAAGTGAACAAATATGGAAGATTTAATGCTAAGTGGAGCAAGCCAGACTATGAAAGATAGGCATTGTATGTCCCTGCTTAACATATACCAAATGGCTGTGCTCTGTGGCAGACACTGAAAGATTGGCAGGTGTAAGCAGGGAGGCCACAGTAGATTCTAGAGACGGATAGGAGGGAGTGGGTAACAGAGAGTGGGAGAAAGGGATCAGAAAAAAAAAAAAAATTAACAGACACAAAAATGGAAAGTTACCTGTTGATGATATTGTATATGGTAATATATTTGACTTAACTAATATGCATTAAATGCATGCTGGGAAAAACCATTTGTACACTATAAAGATGTATAGTGATTACATGCAACAAAAAAATTGAGAAAAAAATCTCACACTTCTGTGTGATAGGTTAAAAGGTACAGGAATGAAAACAGCTGAACACCGTGAAGAATAGCATGGATCATACCTTTAAAGGAAGTATCACATCTCACATTGGAAAGAGGGAAATATATTAACATTTTAAAGATAGTGACTTACATGAAGAGTCTGACAATCACAGACGCTATCTAACCTGTGAAGGTTAGACATCTAGTATAGAGGTGAGCGGGACTTGAGCCACTCCTGTTTGAACTCTGGCATTTCTGTTGTAATTCCATGTAAGCTACCAGCAGAGATTTTCCTATTTGAGCAAAATGGATTTTTCTATAAATGGTACCCCATAGAATATGGAGAATGATTAAGAGAAAGCATGAAGACGCCTCTTGCACTTGATATATGATCAGGATCAGAACTTGAGTCCTGATAGATGCTGCCAAAGAAAACCTCATGCCGGTAATAGGCGTGATGTGCAGGCTGGTCGATAAGCACGTCGTGTCTATTTCTCGGTAGGTTCACACAATTTAAAATGGGACATAAATTGACATATAGAACCTAAAAAAATGTTTTTTGAGTATACAGTTTTGTCATTTTGATGTAACCTATACCCAGTAATCCCCCACTAGTAGGTATTTTGTAATAGGGCTAAGAGACCCGCAAATCAATAAAACTCCCTTAGACTCTTCAGGAGTATCAGCTGTATTAAGCCAGCCTGTAACAATCAGATAAGACAGTATGCAGTGAGTTATGAAAATATTTTGTAAATTGGCAGTGTGATGGCCAAAGTCCCAGCGTAACCAAACTTTATTTTATTTTAATTTCTTTTGTACATTCGATCACTTTTCATCACTTAGATAACCAAACCTAGTAAGGGAAGGTTTCTTCAGGTAGGAGAAGTGGGGAGGGAGGTGAAGCTAGAATGGTGAGTGTGAACACACTTTGGCGATCAGAAACCATATAGTACAGGGAGTTTTCAGTTTGACTGGAGTACAGAGCAGGAAAGGATTCAGATGCAAGAACACAAAGGGTGACTGGGCAGACGCAGGAAGGCCATATATTTCATCCTACTGGGGTAGGCCACGCACTGCATGCCTTTCAGCGCAGAACTGGTGATCGGCACCGTGGGCGGGAAGAGTAACCCGGTAGTCACCCCTGGATCTGTGAGATGCACAGCACAGATAGGACACGAGGCACTCATCTGTCCCTGCCTCTTCCGCAGCGGGCGACCAGAACCCACGTGCAAGTGCTTTGAGGCTGGCTCCAGCAGAGCGGGATCCGAGGCTGTGCAGGCCGCCACTGCTGGCGGGAGCTCACGGTCCACCCGGATTCCTGCCCCTCTGGTGTGGGTGTCAGATCCAGGCAGCCACGGAGCGCTCTGTGCTCCCCAATATCGGGACTCCGGGCCTTCTGTGCAGTTACTGCCCAGGTGCCAAAGGAGCACGGTCTCCACTCAGGCCCCGGCCACTCTGCTGACCGCAGAACACCAGGGAGGGGCCTGGGTGGGCTTAACCCCCGCAGTGGCCCTGACTCCCGCCCTTAGAGTGGTGCCTCCTCCAACCCCGGGGAGGCTGCTCTAAGAAGGCACATGCACATCTGCCAACAATCTTTAAATACTTGATATGAAAAAGTTTAAGTAGGTGTGAATCCATTTGCAATGTCAGTAAGAACATTCAGCGTTATATTTGTCAAGAAAAAAATCAATTATTGTAAAATTTGATTCATTGCCTACATTATTATGATTTTTTTTCACCACTCTACATAAATAAATCTTCACATTGACCTGACAATCAAGAATTTGAAGAGATCATTAAAGGTCTTGGTCAGGAATTGTGTGTAGTCATTTCAGACAGAAAATGGATATTTAATATTATATTTCTGAAAACAAATTCAGGTTTCTAGCTAAGTTTTCAGAGTACTTTATTTGAGAGTATTTGTTTTGTTTTCTCATCTAAGTGTATTTATTTCCTTCTGTGAGAAACAAAGAGAGATGACCGAAGGGAGTGAGACGCATTCCGACCCGATCCCTCCATGCCTCAGCCTGACTGGGCAGCCACACATGCCTGGCTGGCTCAGGGAGACCTGAGGACACAAACTGGACCTCCCCATGTGGGCCCCATCTTGATCACTGTGCCACTCTCCGGACCCTTATTTGGAAGTTTTATACAAATTCAATATTCAAACAGATTTTTTATGTATACAAAAAGTTTTCAGTTATTCTCAATAGCCATTCCTAGGGAAGAAAACGATCTTTTTTTTTTTTTTGAGAGAGATTTTCACTGTAGGGCGCGTGCGCTCGCCAGACAGACAGAGAGAGACATAGAGACAGAAAGCGAGAAATCACCCCCCAGTGGGGATGGTCACACCGCAATCCCTTCTCCTCCATTCTCCTCTCGGGATCTTGGGCACGCACGCACACGCGCCCGGCGTGAGTTTTAAGCCACCGGGTCCAGGACACAAACCGCGGTGGACTACGTGGGAGTCCAGCGACATAGCCATTACGCTAACTGCTGGTTCCCCAAGGAAGAAAACGATCTTGAAACAGCTAATGAATACTGGTGACAGTACTTTTCTTTTAAATTAAGCTGAGAAAAAAATCCCATGAACAAAAATTTTATGATCTCAAGACCAGTGGGTGGTGTAATAGTTACATCACTGGATTCTCACATAGTTGATTGAGGTTTGAGTCCCGAACCCGGTGGCTTAAACTTACACTGGGCACTTGTACATGCATGTCCAAAATCCCAAGAGGCAAATGGAGGAGAAGGGATTGCGGTGTGACCATCTCCCCCTGAGGGGATTATTTCTCACTTTATATCTCTCTGTCTCTGTCTCTCCAGTAAGTGCACACATCCTATAGCAGAAATATCTCTCTCTCTAAAAAAATATGATTTCTTTTAGAATAAATATACTTCAAAACCAGTAGTTAAAATTCATTTCTGTATGTCCCCACTTAATATATGCCAAGCGTCTGCACTCAATGGCTGAAACTAATTGACTAAAGGATATAGAAACACAGTATATAGATGTAAATACCAGATATAGTGAGTGTGAAGGAGGAGGGTCTGAGGAAGGACATTCAGAGGAAAAGTAGGGAGGCAAAGCATTAATGGCACAAAGAAATGTGGTATTATCTGTTGAAGCTATTTTGTAGTTTTATCAACTGTAATAGGGAGAAAAGTTCACCTGTTAAAATATCCATCTTGTAAGCCAAATAATAATGTGATTGAATGTATAAAATAAAATGAAATGAAAAAAATTCATTTCAGCAATCATATCATGAAGCGTTTATTCCAATTATAGTCAACTCATCTTACTTCATCTCATAAAATAGTTAGCATTTTCTTCCTCCTATTTATAAAATTAAAATCACATGCTAGGTAATGGGCCAGTTAAATTTTTAGTAGCTTTTATCTTTATTTATTAAATTATTTGCATTTAATCATTGTACATCTTTACAGCATACAGTACGGTTTAACAAAACATGCACGCAGTGTATGTCAGTCAAGTCAAAGATATTACCATAAACATCATTTTCAACAAAGAATTGTACATTCTTGTGCTGGCTAAATGTTTCCTGAGCTCATTCCTCCCGCCCTAGCCGACCCACCCCTCCTACACAGTCTCTGGTACCTACATTTGCCCTCCCTGCTTTCCAGATCTTTCCATTTTTCTTTTATATTACATAGATAAGAAAAAGCTGAACATGATTTCTCATAAAATCTGTGAACTAATTTACAAATTTTGGAAATCTGACCTCATTTAACAGTTTCTGTAACCTGAATGTCATTATGCTATACACACATTCAAATGTATGTATACATAGTTGCCAAAAACCAGTAAGCACTTAGCTCATTTTTCTCACTTTACTAGCAATTTTAAATTGTAGCTGCATATTCCATTGCATAATTAAAAATCCAATGAAGAATAACTGCATATACATGTAGTCTTATATTTAGAAGTTATTTAAAATATGTCAGTGTTCTTACATCTGGAAAATTTAAATATTGACCGTTTTGCAATTTATCTAACAAGCTATATATAGTAATGTGTGCTAACATATTTACTTTAACTGAAGAATGAGAATAAGATTTGTGTTCACAGAAATTAAAACATTTTATGGATTGATATGAAAATGAAAATAGAACTTACTAAATAGGTTATGTGGAAGAGAAGGCCAACTAAGTCTAGTAACTAATAGGAACACCACACAATAATTTTACATGGAAACGATACCAGCAAAAACGTACTGCGAATATATTGTTGGACTGACATTTATCAGTGAGTGATTGCTGTGGGACAAACCAAACCCAGTTTCCGTGGCTTACTACAGCCAGCACTTGCTGCTGCTCACAGTGCAGCTGGCCCCTGGGCGGCTCTGCTGACTGTACCAGGACAGGCTTATTTGTGGGTGCTTACCTGTGTCCCGCTGGCTGGTGGGCGGGGCTCTGTCGACTCGCAGATGCCTCTTGGGCTGTGACTGGGCAGCCGGTCCCCCAGGGAGCAATGAGAGCGGTGCCCACAGGTAGGCACACTGCAAGTGCTTCTCCCCAGGTCATCTGTGCCATGTCCTGTGGCCAGAGCAATCCGTGCCAAGCTCAGGGTCAGTACACAAGAAGCAGTCACCTGGGACTTAGATTCAGGAACTGGACTATGGAGAAATGCACACATGTTGGAATATTCACTTCGTAAATGTATAAAAGAACAAGAAATAAATAAATACATACATACATACAATGGCAGCCCTCACTACAATCCACCATGGCAATGCTTAAATGTTTGCAACATTACTACACTCCACCAGGTCAATGCTCAAATGTTTGCAATTTCTTCACAGGATTTTGGAGTAAATGTGAATTTTTGACTAATAATAACAGTTGTTTGAGTAGTCTTGGGGGAATGTCCTTTCTGGCTTTCAAATCCTTCCAGGTTTTGAAAAGGTAAGGAACTTCAGGGACAGGTGATAGAACTTTTCACTAAGTCGAAGTCAGTTTTTTTCTTTGCTTTCATAAAATTATCAGAGAATCTGATGTAACTGCCTGCCGGTTTACCACTAACGTTAAATCTGGATGGTGACATAGCATCTTCCATATTCAAAACCTTTCTGAGAAAAGCGCAACATGTTTTCACAAGCTTATCAGAGCTCCATCCCCGTTTATAAGAATGATGATCTTAGATCTTACATCTATAAAAACCAAAGACTGAATAGAATTTATGTGAACATCGACCAATTGTTTTTGTAAGAGGTTTTTGCCTTAGGGCACAGAAAGAGACAGAGACAATGAGAGGGAAAGTGAGAAATCATGCGCCCCCCCCCCCCCCGGGGGGAGACCACACTGCAATCCCTTCTCCTCCATTCTCCTCCCAGGATCTTAGGCACGCTTACACATGCACACGCACCTGGCGTGAGTTCTAAGCCACTGGCTCTGGGATTCCAACTGTAGTTGGCCATGTGGGAGTCCAGCAACGTAGCTACTACGTTATCTGCTGGCCCAAACACTGACCAGTTTTAACATGAAGTAAATATACTCCACAGATGTACAAAACTAATGGAAAGTAGTTCGTCTCAATCTGCGATGGTTTTCCCATAAAGTTTTATATTTTGTCATATACTTCAAAAGTTCTAACGTATTTATATTTTGAACAATTGTGTATTAATAATAACTATAATGAAAATTCAGGTTTAGTAACAAAATATTGTTATTTAGAATCTTATGGTCACAAAATGTTTTTAATGTTAATATGTAGTAGCATGATCTGTGTGTTGTATGCATGTGTGTATGCACTGTGTGGTAATTGATAACTTTCAAACACAAAGATAACTTGGGATGAGATCCGTAGAAGCAGAATTGAAATATTAAGTCAACCACTTCTGTCTGCAGACTCCTGCCCAGTCAGGGAAGCTGGGGCCGGACAGTCCATTGGCCCTAGCTCCAGCTCTAGCCCCAGTTCCTGACCTCAGGGCCCCCACTACTCCCTGAAGGGAGGGTAGGCTGGTTTCTTTCTTTCTTTCTTTCTTTCTTTCTTTCTTTCTTTCTTTCTTTCTTTCTTTCTTTCTTTTGCTAATTCTTTGCTTCTCCTTGCCCCATGGGGCAGCTCTCAGCTCTCAAACAGAGCCCACTTCCATCTGTGGCCCCATGCCTAGTCAGGGAAACTCAGGTGGGCCATCCATTGGCCCCGGCTCCAGCTCTAGCCCAGGCTCCCAACCTCAGATCCACCCCCTCCTCCCAGACAGGAAGTACAGCTCTCAGCTTTCAAGGAGAGCCCACTTCCATCTGTAGGAGAAACTGAGGCAGGGCTGCCCATTGGCCCCAGCTCCAGCTCTGGTCCCAGCTTCCAACCTCAGGGCCCCCCACTGCTCCCCACCAGAAAGGTAGACTGTTTTTTTCCCTTCTTCCTTTTGCCAATTCTTTGCTTCTCCTTTCCCCATGGGGCCACTCTCAGCAATCAGGCAGAGCCCACTTCTGTCTGTAGCCTCCTTCCAAAATTGCACACAGCGTAAGCGTGGCCCACAGCTTTTTCTTTTTTCGTCTTTCACGTTCTTTTTTCTTCTCTCTTATACTGTCATCTTCTCCTCATCTTCCACCCACCCAGAGGGACTAGACAGGTGTAGAATCAGTTTTCAAACATCCTCACATTTTGAGACTTCCAGGGATCCTCGCCTGATAAGGAACCACCTGCAAAAGGAGAGAAACTGCTCTTCAGAAACTTGAACAGAAAACTCCTCCTGTCGGGGCCACATTGCTAAACACAGCAGAGGAGAGACTTTGGCATGGAAGCAATCCACAGCAAAAGGGAGGCAAACTAGTTCCCAGTGGCAGAAACATTCTCCAAAAAGGTATCCAGAGGTGAATACGTCACCCAGTGACTAGAGGTCACAGAGGAGCTTCAAGCTTGAAAAGACCAAAAAATATGTCTCCATCAGAAGAACAAAATAACTCTCTTCCATTTCTTGAAAAAACAGAAGAAGTTACTGAAATGTCAGAGAAAGAATTCAGAACATTCGTAGTGACAAAACTCTATGAGTTGGAAGAGAAAGGAGACAACGAATTCCAAGAGAGGAGGAGATCCTTTTATGATTTGAAAGGAGAAATGGACACCATAGAGAGAATGAAATGGAACTATTAGAGATGAACTCTGTAATACAGGAAATTAAAAACTCTATCCAAACTATTAAAAACCTATTAGAACATGCTGAAGATTGAATCTCGGATGTAGAAGACAAAAACTTTCACCTAGAAAAAAACACCAAAAAGATAGAGAAAATAACAACAAGAAAATGAGAATAATATACAAGAAATGCCAGATTCCACTGAATGTCCAAACATCTGAATAATCAGTATCCCGGAAGGTGAAGCGACTAGTAAGGGTATTGCAGATCTATCCCATGAAATCCTGGAGGAGAGCTTTCCAAGTCTAGAGAAGTGTTCAAACATCCAGACCCGGGAAATACAAAGGACCCCAGATGTAATCAACTCGGGGGGGGGGGGACCTTCTCAAAAAGAAACACCCCCCCAAAAAAAAATAAACAGCAAATAAAACAACAACAAAAACAAAAACAAAACAAACATGGTATCCTAATATAGATAACCCATTTCTTTTGAGAGATATTTTTGCTATAGGGTGCATGTGCTCACCAGAGAAACAGAGAGATAGAAAGTGAGAAATCATCCCCCAAGAGGGATGGCCACACTGCAATCCCTTCTCCATTCTCCTCTAGGGATCTTGGGAAAGCATGCACACGTGCCTGATGTGAGTTTTAAGCTGGCAGGTTCAGGACTCGAACCACAGTCCATGACAAGAGAGTCAAACGTCATAACCGTTACACCATCTGCTGGTCCTGGATAATGCAATTTTAAAAGTAAAATCAATATATGAAATACACGTAGTAATTTGTTAAGTGTTTTGATAACTATATAAAACTTACCAAGACAGGAATTATCAGTGAGTCAACAGTTTAGGGATAAAAAGAACATAAATTGGCATTGAGAAGAAACTATTTTTGCTGCCCCTTAAAATAAAGGTATTTTCACTTAAAAAATAAATAAATAAATAAAAGTTATACATGTCCATTTACTCCAAATAAAACATATAGGTTGCAGGGGCCAGCCTATGGCAAGGTGGTAGAGATGATGGATCTCACATGGGCAACCTTGCGGTTCAAGTCTCAGACCTGACTGCTTGAGAAACATGCTGGGCATTCGTCCAAGCCAAGCCCCCAAGGGAGGAAGAGATGGAGAGGGGACTGTGATGTGGCCATGCCCCATGGTGGGCGCTTTCTGGCCCTTCCTCTCTCTCTGACTTTCTGTCTCCAATGAGCACACATACCTTCTGGCAAAATTTAAAAATACAGAGAGAGATCATAAAAATGCAGTGTAATTGCAAAGTCTCACAGTATTTAAGACTTCGAGAAGAAAATGCAATACTGAGAGAAGGTACATTATATTTTTAAATTGTCAGGGAACTGAAACTCAGAAA
>NW_006159879.1:291964-295354 GCF_000334495.1 Tupaia belangeri chinensis
GTTCAGCAGCATATGTGAAGTGGTCCCCTTCTATCTGAAGCAGTGTGGCACGAGGTGTGGGGTTGGGAGATCTCAGGGAAGCTCCAGGAGCGCTGATGAGAAGACCAAGCGTGGGGTGAGGTGGTCAAATGGCACTCTCAGGTGGCCCAGGGCCCACGGATGCAAAAAACAGCGTGTCTGAGAATAAGTTGCCAGGTTTTTCTTTAAGTTGTCAAATGCTGATAACATATTAGAAAAGAGAATAAGAACAGAGAAGAGAAAGGAAAACAAATTTTTTTAGTGGTGTGATATTGCCTTAAGGTTTTTATTCTACAGAAATCAAGGAAAGAAGGCACTCATTGTTTCTCATCTAGTCCCACTTTCGGTGACAAATCCATCTTTATCGTGTTGGCAGCTGCTGGAAGTGGGGACCAAGGTAACGGCGGCCAGGCCCTGCGCCGCTGGGACTAGAAGGTCTAACTCAGACTCAGTGAGCTCCACAGCGTGCATCCTGCTCTGTTTCTCAAATAATAAATTCCAAATGGGATTTATGAAATTTGTAAAAGGATTTAGCAAATTTCATCAAATTAATATCCAATCTTGCTGGGGAAGAACTATCAGAAGGAAATCGAGTTAAAGAAATTACATAAATAACAAGGAAAAATACAGAGAAACACATCATTAATCATTTGAATGAAAATTCCAGTTTTTGTAGTGATGGGAAGTGACAGATACTTCCAATGATTTAGTAGAAAAGTGCAACAAACTAATATAAAGCTATAAAAACAGATAGAAAATCACTTGGAAAGGTTTCAAGGACTATGTAAATGCTAAATTTTTTATTGTAAAACATTACAATATCGCCAAAGAAGTCAGGATTGTTTATTTATACTGTGTCAGAAACTACTGTTCGTTTACTCAGTATCCATTTTTACCTTAACAGAAGATCATTCTTTGGCTTTTTTTTTTTTCACTTTTATTTTCCTTTTGAGTGTGTGTGGGGGCTGTTGTGATGTGTCCATTATAAAACAAATAGGCAGATAGACGGTAAGTCTCCACAGATGGCCACCCGCCGGGCGCAAGGTGCTGAAAGTCGCTGGTGGAGCTTCTGAGACATATCATTAAAAGAGCCCGATCTAACCGGTGGTTGCTCTGACTCGCCTGTGCCCTGGTCTATCTGAAAGGATGCTGCACGTGGCTGTAACTGTAAGGTGGCCGAGGAAGAAAGACCCAGAAAGGGCAAAATGGAACCACTCTAGAATTCTCATTGCATTCATCACATTACGGGATCAATTCCATTCATTTTTAAAAAAGCACTGCTTAGAGGGTTCTCTCATATTCTCACCAGAATTCCATATTTAACTGACTCATGCCTCACTACATTGGGAAAAGAGGTAGATTCCTGATGCTGAGTGTGGAGACACGTGCAATACACAGGTACCAATGAGGACAGCAAAGCGTGAGAGAAAGGCGGGCAGAGGCAGGGGCTCTGCACGCTGCAGTGAGTGACTAACAGCACTCACAACAGTTAAGAATGGGTTGCACAGATTTGAATCTAAGCTCGGTAACAACCCAAAGTGATGTGCAAAATCAATTAAGACACTCGTAGTCTGTACGTGAACATAGACTAAGCGTTCACAAAAAGTACCACTTTTTCAGGTTTTATGATAAGAGTAGACTCTCTTCTGTGGATATTTACAAAAGGGACACCTAGCAATACTTAAAGAAGTTCTGAGTAAAACTACCAAAGCAAAAATAGCGCATTTCATGCAGCTAACATTTACACCACGTGCCAGTGGAAACCCATAGGAAAAATTGATTTTTTCAGGAGTGCAGATCTAGAAACCACTAACCAAGGGCAGGAAAACAGAAGTCCCAATGCCCACAATTACAGAAGTGAGTGTGGGTGGATGCGGATGAGCAGACTATGTTTTCATCCATTGCTTCTCTCTCTTGAATAGAAACAAAACAACTTAAAAAAAACAAATTTACTCTTCTATCCTAGAATGGAGAACCGAGCTGAATAACACACAGTAGGTACTAAGTAAATGGGATTTTTTTCCCCTCCTGTTCTGCCTTATTTTTTTTTTCATTCAGTCACTGTGTATCATTACAACAAACCAAATGAAATTTCCTGCCATGAATATACTGCATACTGGTCCAGTCAAACACATTACCATATTACCATATTACGTTATAATCAACCTTTTTTTTTTCCATTTTGGGCTCCTTAAACGTTTTTCTCTTTTCTTCTCCCCCTTGATCCCCTCCCTCACACCCTTTTGCATTCCCCACCCTCCTCCTGCTCTGTCTCCAGTATCACCACTGCTCTCCATGCTTTTATGCCTTCCAGTCACTCAGTGTCTGCCATACAACACTGACATTCGGTACATACTGAGTGGGGACATACAATGCCTGTCTTTTATAGTCTGCCTTGATTCACTTACCAGTAAATCTTCCATAATTGTTCACTTTCTATTAAATGCCAGGGTCTTGTTTTTTGTGGCTGAGTAGCATCCTGTAATGTACATGTTCCACACTTTTTCAATCCATTCATCTGTTGGTGAGCATTTGTTTTGGTTCCATGTCTTATCAATTGTGAATAATGCTGCAATAAACATAGTTGTGCAAGCACTTTCCTGACTGAGCATTCTCCTGTCCTTTGGGCAGGTACTCAGGAGTGGAATTGCTGGATCATATGGTAGTTCTATTTCTAGGTCTTTGAGGAATCTCCATATTGTTCTCCACAGTGACCATACTAATTTACATTCCCACCAACAGTGTAGGAGAGTTCTCTTTTCACCATAGCTTTGTCAACACTTTATCAGTATTTATTTTTTTAATCTTAGCCTTCCTGTTTTTGGCTAGGTGGTATCTCATTGTGTTTTTGATTTGCATCTCCCTTATGATGAGGTATTAAACATCCTTTTATATATTTCTTGGTCATTTGTATGTCTCATCTGTGCCCTATATCTCTGAGTTCCAAACTCATGGAGAATAGCACCTTCTATGTGGCATTCATGAGTTTAAAAACATTTACTTAATGACAGCTCATAATGTCAGAGACGCAAGGCACCAGTGAGACAGTATTACCCAGCAGGTTTTAAACGATTGAAGAACTGTTGCATACCTTCAGTCCAGAACATTCAGTGTTGGGGTGAAACATTCAAAAGTGGGGGTTGACGGGTATGAAACATGACCTCACAATCACATTTATATTTATCAAAAAATTTTTGATCTCAGAGGCGACGCCAACCTTGCTAACAAATGACAAAAGACCTTGGATATGCATAAGCCTCGAACGTTAACTTTACTCCTTATTCGAGTGTTCCTTCATCTATTGTTTTCACTTTTCTCTCTCTCTTTTATGCTCTCTTTCTTTCTCTTTATTTCCTTCCTTCCTACCTCTTT
>NW_006159879.1:295557-302365 GCF_000334495.1 Tupaia belangeri chinensis
TCTTTCCCTTCTTCTTTTTTTTTTTCTACAAATATTTATTATCTCTTTTATACTACTGTAAATTGGGTTTTAGTCCCTCAACGCACAGTCTCCTAGGGAAGAAAAAGGCACTCATAAAGACCACACTGAAATACATTAAGCAAAAAGTACCCTAGTGCTCTAGTGAGGGAAAAGCTCTCTGTGTCTGGAATAGTCTACAAATTAGATAAACAGAGGAAAAAAAGAAACTCAATTAAGACTAAAAGTTGAGTAAGACTCTGAAAATAACATGTGTTGAAAATTTGACATTACTTTCTGTATTAAATTGTTATACATTGGGAATATCTTTAGAGCCAACTATCATAAAGCAATTATTCAAGACACTGACTGATGGTCCAGCTTAAGACTAAAGGCCTCTAAGAAATTTTCCCTTATCGGGGACCAGCAGTTAGCATAATGGCTATGTCACTGGACTCCCACGTAGTCGACTGTGGTTCAAGTCCCGGACCCAGTGGCTTAAAACTCACTCTGGGCGCGTGTGCGTGCATGCCCAAGATCCCAAGAGGAGAATGGAGGAGAGGGGATTGCGGCGTGGCCATCCCCCCTGGGGGGAGGGTGATTTCTCGCTTTCTGTCTCTCTGTCTCTCTCTATTTGTCTGGCGAGCGCACGCACCCTATAGCAAAAACCTCTCCCCAAAAAAAGAAATTTTCCCTTATCTAAATTCAGTAAATCCCAAGCTAACATTGTGTAATTCTTACTAGCTTGTAGACATATATTCAGGCATTGACCCTTGGGTTTTATCTCCCCTTCTTATTCTGGCCACTTCCTACGAGCTGACGTGGATGAGCACAGGGCATGTTCCATCCAACTCAATGTCAGGAGCCTGACGAGACGTTGGAGCATCAGTAAAAGCAGAACAGTTGCCTCTGACTTCAAACATACCTGGAGTCTGGTGAAATAGAACTGATAATTAGGAACACAAATACAAAATATAATTAAAATATGTACTTTACACATTACTAGTTTCAATGGTGGGACAGAGCAGATGGCGGCAGGCTCTTCACCAGGTGGGCCATGGAAATGTGTTCTGAGAAGGGGGCACTTGGACAGAGTTGAGATGGCTAATTCAAGTTCAACCTGACTGGGCTGTGGGCTTCCCAGATAGCTGGTGAAACATTTCTGGATATGGTTGTAGGGGTGTTTGCAGAGATAATAGCATTTGAATCAGAAGACAGAGTAAAGGGCATGTTCTCCCCAGTGTGGGAGGCATCATCCAATCAGCTGAGACTCTAGTAGAATAAAAAGACAGCGGGAAAAATTGCTCTTTCTTTCCTTCAGCTGGAACGTCATTCCTTCCTGTCCTCAGACATCAGTCCCTGGCTGTCAGGCCTTTGGACTCTGGGATGTATACCAGCAGCCCTGCAGTTCTCAGACCTTCAGGCTCAGACTAAATTGCTCACCAGCTTTGCTGGGTCTCCAGCTTGCCAATGAAGGAAATTCTCAGCTTCCAAAATTACATGACCTGCCATAAAGCTCGTATTTATCTATGTGTAACCTGATGGCCCTGTTTCTCTAAAGAGCTCTGATACAAGAACTCTGAAAAGACAGCAACAGCCATGGGCTTGAGCGGGAGAAGTGAGCTGCATATCACCAGGAGCCTCTGTGCATGACTTAAGGGAAGACAAGAAGGACAAATGCCCATTGCATTGTGGACTGCTAGGAACTACAAACAGGCCTCACAAGAGGTTTGCAGGATTTGAAAACCAGGGTCATTTGACCTTCACCACAACTCTAGACAGAGCTTTGTCCAGCCCCTCTTTGCATACAAGGAAGCTGGAACACAGCCGGGCTAAATGGTGCTCTCCTCTCAGATGACACAGAGCAGAGAACGGAACTTGTGCTCCATCCTGCCACTGTCCTGCCACACTTTGTCCTTTCGTCTTCCTTCCCCTTTTCAGTGCACATCCCTGTCTGTGCCACACGATGCCACAGCCACAGCTAAATGGCCAGCACAGGCCGTGCAGGAAGTGCTGGTGCTTGACCAAAGTTCTTACAGGTTGGGCTGTCTTCATATTTTCCATGGCGCCACATCCATTCCTCTAGATTTACTTAGACATAAAGGGAAATTGACTGTAATCTTAGAAACGATCTAGTTGGAAAGTACAAGCACCAGGTGCTGCAGGTTTCTGACGACAGCAGGTTTGTCGTTTCTAAGCATTATGCTCTGCCTTGACTCCTTCCGTATTTCCTGAGGCTCAGTTTGTGACACAAGACAAGTGGTATTAAGAGATTCTTACTACTTTTTCAAATTAAAAGTCTGTTTTTGTTTTTGTTTTTGTTTAATTTTTTTTTAATGGTCTGAGCCAGTAACATGGATATGATGAGACCTATTCTCTTCTTTTTTGGCAGGTCCCAGGGTAGACTGTGACAGAGGGCATTATTTCTGAGGAGTTTAGGAAGAGTGATTGTCTGGGAAGGCAGGATAAAGTTGTTGGCAGGATACTCACGATGGAGACGGCTGTCCAAGTCCTAGCACAAGGTCGGAGCTCACTGAGCGGCTGAGAATGAGCGTACTGAGCGAGCATCGGCAGCTCAATCAGGTCAGATCCCACCGGGGGAGGCGACGCAGGCAGAAGCCAGTGACCAAGGAGGAGGAATGCGGAAAGCACTGAGAGTTACTACACACCAGTGAGGGTTACCTAAAGATACTGTCTCCCCGGGGCAAGGGCTACAACTCCTGCATGCCTCCCTCCTTTCTGAACGGGTTCCTGGAGAAATGACCACCTCTTAAACTAGAAAGCTGTGTGATGGGATTTGCATCGTGGAAGCTCGTCTGTTGGTTGAGTGTAAAATGGATCAAGGTGATAATAGTAACAGGTAAGGTCAAAGCTACTGTCACACAGAGGAGTGAGGAGTCCTACTTCTGTCATGGGGGGGATGAGCTTCCATTAAAATAAATTAGAGAGTCGCCTGAGATAGAGAAAGGATGAGGCATGAACCATAATTTATCGTATTTTCCTCCCAAAGCAATGACTGATTCTGGAAGCAGCTTGTGAGATAACAAACCTTGAGTAGAGCTTTGACAGACAAGGGGGACAAAGAGAAAGAGCCTTATGACCCCTAGGTCTTGGGCTGGAATCCTGGACTCCTACTCAAGGAACAATGGTGAACAAACACATCAGCTTTGCAGGGAACTGGAGCCCAGCTTCAATAGCAATTATCCTGAAAAGGGAATGGGGATTTGAGGTTTCTGATGCCCTTAGCCTGGGCTGCCTGACAGAAGCAAGAGAAAATCCTGTTAAGGGGATCGGTGCCATCCAGGACTTCAAATAGCGTTTGTGATGCTTTCCATATTTAGGTACGAGAAAACACACAAAGAGCTGAGATGGGACCTCACCCTGGGACAGAGCATTAGTAGAGACAGAACCCGCGTGATACAGATAATGGGATACAGGACACAAATCTTACAATTCGTAGAATGAAGGATTTGCTTTAAAGAGTTGAGAAATTTTAGGAGAAATCTGGAACAAATAAGAAAGAATTAAATGTGCTCTAAAATTGAAAGGTATAATTGAAGATTTGAACTCAGAGTTTGGCTTTCACAGCAGAGGACTGAGGGAGCCACTCTCAGCTTAGGGGAGAGGGTGCAGGGACAGTCATACCCAGAACATGCGAGGAACCCAAAAGGGCAAACTTGATGTGCCTACTCAATGGATTACAGAGTTCAGGGTTTCAAACACGAGCGTAAATATATCTGTGATGGTATTTTGTAGTGATTTAAAGTGTAAAATTTATTATCAGTTGATTTTAAGTAAAGAAGATTATTCTAGATAATGTGGCATGTTTAGTTTATTGGAAGGTTTTAAGAGCAGAACTCAGATTTGCCAGAAGAAATCCCACCTGCAGACAGCAGCTTTAACAGGTTCAGCTTGCTCTCTGGAGCTAGCCTGTCCTGTTGAAGGCCTGACCTGTGAACTTCAGGCTGGCCTCATCGACTCTCACAATTACAGATGCCAAGGTCCTACAGCAAATCTCTCTCTCCCACTTTCTTTCATATATTTCCATTCTCTGACTGATACAAACCCCTACAGATCCATTTCCGTTCTAAAAAAGAGACAACCAAATAGAAAAATTGTGGAAGAGACTTAAACAGATGCTCTAAGAAAAATGGTTCCAAATGGCCAATAAATACATGAAAAGCTGTTCAATCTCTTTGCTCATTAGGAAAATGCTATTCAGTTTTACAAAGATATAGCCAACACAAGAACTAAAATAAAAACACAGATAATACCAACTGTTAGGAAAGGTGCAGAATAAACTGGTACAACCACTTTGCTAAACTACTTGACAGTATTGATCAAAGACGGACACATGCAACACCCGGTAATCCATCCTGTCTACTTGTGGGTGTGTAGAAATGAAGGTATTTGTCTATGGAAAGACATAAATGAAAACAATTATTTGTGATGGCAAGAATTGGAAACTACCCCAATGTTCATAAAATGAGAATGGATAAAGAAATGGTGATTTACTCATTGGGAAAATGTGCAGCCCTGAAAATATGGGAACCATACTCTATTCCACAAAGTACATAGATCTCTTATAACCAGGACACTGAGTAAAATATCCCAGAGACAAAGGATACATTACACACAATCTTAGTTACATAAAGTTCATAAACAAGAACCTTTACATAGGGTCTTAAAAGTAAAGAAATTGGTAATTTGGGGGAAAGAGGAAAGAAGAGATACTTGAAAGGCTTAGTGGGTTCTGGGTGGTTGGTGATGTTCTGTTCTCCTATTGGAGTAATTTGGGGGAAGGCAAAAGGGAGAGATGGTTGGAAAGCTTAGTAGGTTCTGGGTGCTTGGTGATGTGAAGAGTCAATATGATCTTAGAGATTTCAAGAAGTGTGTTGATCACTTATATGATCATCTCAAAAGACCAACTTTGGTCTTTAGACTTTGCGCCAAGGCAATAGCTGAAAATAAAATACCCGATCAAGGATGACTTGTAAAAGATGAACCAGCTGAACTCAGGGCTAATTGAATGCAAATGCGCAATTGGAAGACAACTGTTTTTAAACCATTTTACTCTTGATAGAGCATGTGTGCATGCATGAGAGAGAAAGCGAAGGAGAGAAGCCCCTTCTACAGGATCTCTGGCCCTCTGGCTCTGTGGGGTCCTATGCACACATGCATGCACCTGGGATGGTTTCAATTCAACCTTGGAATCCAAATCCCAACCAGACATTTGGGTTTCAGCAACACAGTTCCTCCATTTTCTATCATGGTGCCAACAGGATGGATCTAAATTTTTAAGTCTAAGTGTTCAGAATCCAAAGAGGAATATGTTTAATGGGAATTATACTGCATCTAGTCATAGACATAGGCTAAGTCTGTGATATTGATGAACTATCAAGTTGGAGCCTTTCTTTAGACATTAAGAAACTTTGGGGTGGCAAGTGGCATGATAGTTAAGGCACTGGACTCCTATATGGCCAACCACAGTTCAAGTCCCAGATCTGTCTGCTTGAAAATCATGCCAGGCATGTGTGCATGACTCTGGCATAGCCATCACCCCTAAGGGGCAACTTCTCACTTTTTCTCTCTCTGTCTCTGTCACTGTCTGTTAAGTGTACAAGTCCTATGGCAAACTCCTGAAAAATAAAATTTAAAAAAAAATTTTTTTTAATTTCCACATGCAAGGAAAATTTACATCACATAAGTCATCTGCATTTTTTTTTTGAGAGGTTTTTAGCTTAAGGCAAGTGTGCTTGCCTGGGAAAGAGAGACAAAGACAGTGAGAAAACACCACCCTAGGGGAATGGCCACACCTCAATCCCTTCTCCTCCATTCTTCTCCTGGGGTCTTGGGCATGCACATACATACTCCCAGCGTGAGTTTCAAGTCGCCGGGTCCAGGACTCGAACAGTGGTCAGCTATGTGAAAGTCCAGTGATGTAATTGCTACACCATCTGCTGGCCCCAGGCATCTGCATTTTAATTAGAATATTGTCCAACGAGTAAATGAAATAATTATGGGTCAAATGTCAAATGGAAGCTGTAGAAGTCTGGCCAATAATCATGAGGGGAGGAAAAGTGATAGCACAGATAAAACTGGCTGCAACCAGGGAGTGTTCACCAAGAAGTCCAGCTCCTTCAATGAGAGACAATGGGCACTTCACCCAGAACTCCTGCACACCGTGCCTCCTCGCTCCCCTTCTCTCATGCCCTCTCTCTCCCTTCCCCCTCTCTATTCCTCTTTCAATCAGCAATCACAATTTTTTTATGTCTTACCCTACTCTTTCCATTGGAGAAATGTCTATGTGTAAAAATGTCTATTAAGAATGGTAGTATGGTTTTTGTAAACTGCATATTTTAAAACATTTATTTGCTAACTTGATTTTATTTTAGGAATCACTAAAAAACTTCTTTTGTAAATGTATTTGGTGATTATAGAACTTTACCTTTGCCTCAAATTTTTTTTCCTGATATAAGCTAATGAAAATGAATGTTTCCACTACTTTTCTTAGAAAAAGCTATGAAGTATTTTATTATTTTATTCTATGTTATATACAGGTCACAAAAGGCCATAGCAGTTTTTCAAAATGTAAGCCCTTTAAAAGTAGAGGGTACTATGAAGGATAGATAAGTATCAAAGTGAAGTCCAGTCATGAGGCCATATACTACTCAGTGCAGTATTTCTAAGGAATAACAAAGCAGATACCAAGTCACCCATATTTGGCTTACAACTATTCTCTATGTTTTTATAAACCCCTTTGAGGTTTGCTATTTAACTAACTCTCTTCCACTTGGTAAGCTCACAGTTG
>NW_006159879.1:302396-309028 GCF_000334495.1 Tupaia belangeri chinensis
TTCTCTAGTAAGGTTGCTTTCTCCATACCTGACCCAAAGCTAGATGTTCCCCACATATTCCTTCGACGACTCCCTTTCGTATCCCTGGCAGATGTGGAACTTGAGCCTCACTGTTGTCCACAACTCAGTGTTAATAATTAGAGTTACACGCTGCCTCTCTAAGCATTCCTCCCAGGATGGAGTGAACAGCGGGATCCGTGTTGGAGAATGGAACACGTGCCTTGGCTTTCCAGATGTGTCCCAAGTCCACATTTCATGCTAACAATGTAAAGGAATTTCTTCTCTACACTACATTTTATGAAAATGAATCCTAGTAAGTTTTAACTCAGTACATTAAGTTGGTTTGTGTCAAAATAGACTTCAACATTTCCTTTTGTCTTTCTTTTTATGAAGGAGGACTTATTCTTACTTATCCTGAGCTCTTAGCTTAAAAATAATTAGTCTTTCAATTCAACCAAGTCTACGTATATTAAGAGCAGTTTGTGGAATAAATTGCTAAATCTTTGTTCAGGAATTAAACTTTGAAGATTGAAGCACAGTTGCCCACAGCTGAGGAAACTTGACCCTTTGATCATTTATTTACTTATTTAGCCTGTTTATTTATTTGTATTTCCAGAGGGAGGGGTGGCTAGAGAAGGGAGCACCCCCTACTGGGATGTAGTCATGCCACGATCCTGTCCCATATCCCCACTTCTACATCCTGTCAGGATTTGGGATACCATGCTCAGGTGCCCATTGCATTTTTCAAGCTCCTGGGTCAGGGACTCCAACACAGTTGCCCAAGTGGAATTCAGTTCCCTTAACTGCTGGGTGACAGGGCCAGCCCTCGGATGTCTTTTAAATCAATGCTTCTAAACTAAACCTGGGCTCTCCTCAAAGCAGTAGCTGATTATGCTCCTCTTCACCTAGACAAGGCTACCATCCACCAACCTTCTTAATCGAGGTGGCCGATGCCAAGAAGAAAGCGTTAATAATCGCAGGCAGCCTGGAATGTCTGATGACTCAATATGTTTTCCGAAATTCCATCATTTCCACAAAAGGTATACAATTTCCAAATGTCATCTAGTAGCTTATGTCTCTGGGTTTACAATTCCGAAGAGCTCAACTGAGTATTTACAGTAAGACAGCGCCAAATGTGCTGATTTTAAAGAACGTATTTAAATAATATAGTTTTTGTTTGTTTGTTTGTTTGCTAGGTTTTTGCCATAGGGTGTATGCACTCACTGGAGAGAGGCAGAGGTGAGGAAGTGACCCTTCACACAAATCCCAGAGGGCATGGCCACATCGCAATCCCTTCTCCTCCATTCTCTTCTCAGGATTTTGGGTGTGCATGCACATATGACTGGCATAATTTTCAAACCACCATGTCCAGGACTCAAAGCATAGTCAGCCATGTGAGAGCCCAGCCCCCCAAAACACACCTGCTAGCCTCTAAATAATACAGCTTTCTGCAGAATTTCCGTCTAATTACCTGTTTCAGAACACTTTTAATGATCAAATGCCATGGACAATCTTTACTCTTTCTCCTTCTTCTTTCCTTCTTTCTTTCCCTTTTTTTTTTTTTTTTTTTTTTTTTTGTTATTGTTAGCAGCAGAAAATCTTGCATCTTCACCTTAATTGAACAGGTGAATGTGAAAGCTAGGGCATGAAGTGGGTAAATCAACTTGCAATAATTGTGAAATGTTCATGAACTGTCCAGTATCCAGGGAGCCAGGAATAAATCTACAATTGTGCAAATTGGAGCCTATATCTAAGCTCTGAATATCAGAAATGAAGTCATTAAAATTCTACAGCTCTACTTCTCTGAAGAGAGAGGTATAAGGAAAAAACTTACATTATCATATTACAACATGTAGCACCTTTAAAGCCAGCCGAACTTGTTAGCTCTTAGGAGAACGATACCTGGTGACAGTTTGCTTAATGCGGCTTTTCTGGGAAGCCACACGTTCAGGCGATGCCCTGTGATGCCTGGTATATTATACACGATTGTTTTCAGATGCCTCGTTGCTCAAGGCACTTAGGATACCATATACAGTACTCCTCTTTCCTCACTCTCTTGTTATTTATTATGCCTGTGATTATAGCCAAATGAATAAAACCTTGGTTTTATGAAGATCAGAGTTTATTCCTAATAAAAATAGCATGAAAGGAGACACCTCAAAACTCCCAAAGATGCACAGTGTGCAAGCCTTGGCTTTCTAGCAATAGAGTAACTTGTAGCCTAGGTCTGCTGTTTTTCACTCTGATGGGCCATCCAGCACACGGGCATTAGTAGTGCTGCATAGAACTGTCCTACCCAATGTCCACTTCAATAGCATGTGCAGGAACCTGGAATGCTAACATTTGGAATTGGCAGGTGCAAGTCCAGGGATGGCAGGTGTTCGAGGGCTAGAGATCTGTATATTAAAATTGGATGCAAAACTTTCAGATACGGAGAACTGAGCAAAGGTCGACTCTCTGTTCCCTGCCATAACGGGTATCAACCAAGTCTAGGAGAGACTTCAGTGCTCCACGGCCATAGTCCTCCAACACCTCAGAGCTCTTTCAAATCTCCCACCCCATGTCACTCCTTTATTCAGCCAAACATTCCCCCGAGGTGGGCCAGAACTCAACAAAGCACAGTGGATTTTCTAGCTCCCACTACAAAGGAGACCAGGCAGTGCTGTCTATCTGGTTTATTTCACTTAGTATTATGTCCTCCAGTTTCATCTACATTGTGACAAATGACAGAATTTTTCTTATTTTTAAACCATAGTAAGTAAGGTAATACATATTTCAAAATTGCCAAAATAGATTTTAAGGTATTTATCACAAAAAAGTTCAACTGATGCAAGATACATTAATTAGCTTGATTGAATCTTTCTAGAATATGTACACATATCAAAACATCACACTGTACCCCCATAAATATACACAATTATTGTTTATCTGGGACCAGTAGTTGGCATAATGGCTATGTCGCTAGACTCCCATGTAGTCGACTGTGGTTCAAGTCCCAGACCTGGTGACTTAAACTCACACCAGGCTCATGCGCGTGCATGCCCAAGATCTTGAGAGAAGAATGGAGGAGAAGGGATTGCGGTGTGGCCACCCTCCTGGGGGTGATTTCTCACTTTCTGTCTCTCTGTCTCTCCCTGTCTTTCTGGTGAGCGTAAAACCTCTCCAAAACAATTATTGTTTATCTGTTTAAAATGAATGAATAAATAAATAAATAATAAAATATAGAGTGTAAACTTGAAATAAAAGATTTACTATACAGAAGCATTGAATGACTATTTTTGTATGTTTTAAAATAAACAAATATTCTCTGATTTTATAAACACCTGAAATTGTTAATCCACAGCTAAATATGAAAGCTTAAAAAGCTTCTGTTCAAATATATGACCTATCAGCTTATACCCTGAGTCTAACAGTCCCAGAAGCAGGTAGTTGTGAGATCAGCTAACCATACCTCTATAAACTGGTTATCCTCACCTCCATAGGTGGGCTATCCTCACCTCCATAGATGGGTTATTCAAGCCTCCATAGGTGGGCTAGCCATGCCTCCATAGGTGGGCTATCCTCACCTTCATAGATGGGTTACCCACACCTCCATAGGTTGGTTATCCACACCTCCATAGATGAGTTATCCACACCTCCATAGGTGGCCTATCCACATCTCATAGGTGGGTTATCCACACCTCCATAGGTGGGTTAAACACACCTCCATAGGTGGGCTATCCACACCTCCATAGGTGGCCTAAACACACCTCCATAGGTGAGCTATCCACACCTCCATAGGTGGTCTATCCATACCTCCATAGATGGGTTATCCAAGCCTCCATAGGTAGGCTAGCCATGCCTTCATAGGTGGGCTATCCTCACCTTCACAGGTGGGCTAACCACACCTTCATAGATGGGTTATCCACACCTCCACAGGTTGGTAATCCACACCTCATAGGTGGGCTATCCACACCTCAATAGGTGGTCTAGCCACACCTCCATAGATGGGCTATCCACACTTCCATAGGTGAGCTAGACACACCTCCATAGGTGGCCTATCCACGCCTCCATAAGTGGGCTATCCACAGCTTCATAGGTGAGCTATCCACACCTCCATAGGTGAGCTATCGTCACCATCATAGATGGACTAGTCATACTTCCATAGACTAGGCCATGGGGAAACAAAGAACCTAAATGAAATTTAGGCACCATGAGTGTCCAGTTCACATTGGCTCCTCTTGCCCTGTGAATTCCACAGGGGCAAGAGAGATATAGACATTTTCTTTACTGACAGGACTTCTTTAAGGAGAAGAGGGGAATGTCTCTAGCTTTATTACCCTGAATACCTCTGATAAGAGATGTCTTTAAATCTCTCTGGAAGAAGACACTACTTTCATCTTTCCATACTTGTCTGGTTGTGAGAACATTCTTAAACAAAGCTGTCAATATTCTTTGCTTAAGGGATGTGCAAAAAGAAAAAAAAGAAAAAAAAAACAGCAGATTCATGGAGAATTATCTTCTTCCAACAGTATCTTTTTAAATCCTTTTTAAATTCATATCTTAGGAAAGATGTGTATTGGCCAGAAATTTTAAGTTTTAAAGTTGTAAGCAATTGCTTTTGTGTTTTTGGAAGCTTCTCTGTATGACATTTATAAATGCAATTCATACTTACCATCTTAGGAGTCATTGCTGCTATGACTTCAGAAAGGGCATAAGCTATGTTCTATATTTTATCTGCTAAAATAATTTGCATACATTATCCCCCCAGAAAAATGTATTACAGTGATCCACTTGGAGATTTTAATAAGTTTCGAGAATTTTTAATTAGGAAAACTACTAGAGTTTACACTACAATGTTGCCCTGTCACAGAAGACATATTCTCACAGTGCTCACATGATGGCTACCACACTTTTGAAATGCTTCTCTGACGTGTGCTAGTTGGGTTAATTTGTAGTCACGGTTTTTGGTATATAATGATTGAGACAAGCTAGAGAAGGGGTGGAGGAAGAAAGTATCAAAAACATGATTTCTGTGCTCATTCCAGGGAAGGGCCTTGCTGGAAGGCAGAGTGCCTGTGGCTGGAGGGCCTAAAGGCTGGGACCCATGGTTCATCCCCTCTTTCACTCACCTTTAAACTCTCAGGACTTTTTGTTTAGACCTGGATTTTCTTTTTTACTGAGTTGAAGGTAATTGACTCAGTTTCAGGAATACTTGTTCTCTAGAAACAGGGAGGATTTCAGGTCACCAGGACCAGAAACAACAGTGCAAGGTGCTGGTGAGCAACAGAGAAGCAGAGCAGAAGATAGATCAACAATTGTCTACTCCTGCACACCTTTGAACACTCGGAGATAACTTGAATAATGTAGGGAGCAACATATAGATCAGCAGATGACTAGAAACCACAGCAAGGAACAAGAAATATGCACAACCAACAAAATGTCTCTCCCCAAGAGATAACATCAATTCCTCATCACCCACAGACAACACAATGGAACTCATGGAGATGTCAGATAAATAATTCAGAATATCTTTAGTAACCAAACTAAATGAGACTCAAGAGAAAAGAGACAACAAGCTCCAGAAGGTGAAGAAGTCCTTTCATGATTTGAAAGAAGAAATAGACACCACAAAAAAGAATCAAACAGAATTTTTAAAGATGAAGAATCTGATACAGGAAATTAAAACCTCCCTCGAAAGTATTTAAAGTAAATTAGATCACACAGAAGATTGAATCTTCAATGTAGAAGACAAAATCTCTGACCTAGGAGAAAATATCAAAAAGACTGAAAAAACAACCAAGAAAAATGATGATAATATATGAGAAATACTAGATACCATAAAGTGCCCTAACATCTGGATAATTGGTATCCCCAAAGAGGAAGAAAATAATAAGGACATTGATCATTTATTCCATGAAATCCTAGAAGAAAACTTCCCAAACCTAAAGAGGCATTCAAATATCCAGACCTGACAAATACATAGGACTCCAAATAGAATCAACCCAAGAAGATGTTCTCCAAGGCACATCAGAACCAGATTGCCCAAAACCTCAGGCAAAGACAAGATACTAAAATTGGCAAGAGGGAAACATCAATTTACTTACAGAGATTATCCCATCAGGCTAAATTCAGACCTCTCATCAGAAACAATGGAGGCGAGACAGCTCCATGACTCCTGCGATCTAGCCATTTGGGAAAAAGGAAGATGTCCCACTGATAACTGGACCTCCAGCATACAAAACTCGTGTGAACAGCCCTTCTTCAAGAGACAGACAGCTCCATGACTCCTGCGATCTAGCCATTTGGGAAAAAGGAAGATGTCCCACTGATAACTGGGCCTCCAGCATACAAAACTCGTGTGAACAGCCCTTCTTCAAGAGACAGACAGCTCCATGACTCCTGCGATCTAGCCATTTGGGAAAAAGGAAGATGTCCCACTGATAACTGGGCCTCCAGCATACAAAACTCGTGTGAACAGCCCTTCTTCAAGAGACAGACAGCTCCATGACTCCTGCGATCTAGCCATTTGGGAAAAAGGAAGATGTCCCACTGATAACTGGCCCTCCAGCATACAAAACTCGTGTGGTAGGAATACCACTTACAAGTCTCCTGTCTCTGTATCACTCTTTGTCTCTCTCTACCTCTGTCTC
>NW_006159879.1:310751-339140 GCF_000334495.1 Tupaia belangeri chinensis
CACTATGCAGTTTACTCTAGAGGGGAAACCACATTTAGTATGTTGTGATGATGCTCAGGGAATGAATGTAAATTAAAAAAAAATTCAGAGAAAAAAATACTAAAACTGTTACCAAAATTTAAAGAAAAAACTGTGTATTTGATGACCACAGTAAGCTATATAGCCCCAGCTAGGTACCATTTTATAGTATGTTCATTCTACTCACTGAGGTTTATGCCTAAAGTCAGACATGGGTTCTTGTGTATGTAAATATCAGCTGTGCTTGCTATTGCAAATATTTAGACAAATTAAGTTCATTAGCAAATCAATTAAATGGGGGGGATAGGCATAGAAAGCAAACAGGGATAACAGAGACAATGGGAGGAGGGTTGGACAGGGCAGAGGGTTAGGGATAGGGAATCAAGGATGGCAAAAAAAGAGAAAAAACTCAAAATATACAAGACATAAGAAATGGAAAATTGTTTGTTGATAACACATATGTTGATGTACTTGATTGAGCCAACAGACAATGTATTTTGGATGAAAAATTCATTTTGTATACTGTAATGATGTATAGCATATTAATGTTAAAAAATAAAAACAAATTAAAAAAAAAGAAACAATGGAGGCAAGGAAAGAATGAGGAAATATAGTCAAAGTATTAAATGAAAAACAATTTCAACCAAGAATATTATAATGGCAAGATTATCCTTCATATGGTAAAAAAAGGATAAAAACATTCTCAGATAAACAATGAAAGAATTTACCGACCCCAGACCAGCTCTTCAAGAGGTTCTGAAAAGAGTGCTATACCAGGAAAACTAAAAACAGACAGAAATAAGAGAACAAGAAAATGAAAATAAGAACATGCCTGGAAATAGTGATTTAATGTTTAAACATTAATGGATTAAAAACTCCAATTAAGAGACACAGATTGACTTAACAGATTAAAAAATAAAAAACAGAAGCCCTTTATCTGTTGCCTACAAGAAACACATCTTATGGATAAAGGCATACATAGACTAAAAGTGAAGGTCTGGAAACAGATCATCCATGCAAAGAGAAATCAAAAAAGGACTGTAGTTGCAATACTAATTTCAGACAAAATAGGCTTTAAGACAAAAGACTGTAAGAAGAAACAAAGAAGGGCATTATATAATAGTAAATGGGTTAATTTATCGAGAAGATATAACACTTATAAATATTTATGCACCCAACTCAGGAACACCTAAATACATGAAAGGAAGATCGCTGGAGCTAAAAAGAGAGATAGATTGTAACACTATAATTGTTGGGGATCTCAACACCCCATTATCTCCTTTAGACAGATCTTCTAGACAAAAAATAGAGAGATACAGGACCTAAATGATACTATAAATCAAGTGGGCTTGACAGATATCTATAGAACTTTCCACCCTAAGTCCACAAAATATACATTTTTCTCCCCCCGGCATGGAACCTTTTCAAACATTGACCACATGTTAGGACACAAATCAAGCTTTTATAGAGTCAAAGACACAGAAATTATATCCAACATCTTCTCTGACCATGATGGAATTAAACTCAAGATTATTTCAAGAAACACCCTTGAAAATACACAAACACAAGGAAACTGAACAACCTACTTCTGAATGACTTCTCCACTACTGAAGAAATGAAGTCTGAAATCAAAAAATTTGTGGAAACAAATGATAATAAGTACACAAGTTTCCATAACCTATGGGACACAGCAAAAGCTGTCATAAGAGGGAAATTCATAGCAATTAGTGGGCATAAGAAAAAGATGGAAAGGTTGCAAATAGAGGTACCTCAGAGAATTGGAAAAACAACAACAAAAATGCCAGGCAAAGAGAAATAATAAAGGTTCAAGCAGAAATAAATGAAATAGAAAATAAACAAACCGTACAGAAAATAAAGCAAAAGCTGATTCTTTGAAAAGATTAACAAGATTGACACACCATTGGCTAGACTGATAAAGAAAAATAAAGAAGGAAACCAGAAAAATAAAATACATGATGAAACAGACAACAAAACAACAGACACAATAGAAATATAAAACATCATTAGAGGATACTATGAGCAACTATATGTGAACAAACAGGAGAACATGGAAGAGATGGACAAATTCCTGGATGGATATAATCTACCAAGTAGGAATCAGGTGAACATAGAAAACCTGAATAGACCCATAAAAAGCCAAGAGATTGAATTAGTAATAAATAACCTCCCAGCAAAGAAAAGCCCAGGTCCATATGACTTCACTTCTGAATTCTTCAAAAAGAAAGAGTTAACCCTCATTTTACTCCAAATATTTCTAAAGATCCAAAAGGAAGTAAATCTCCCAAATTCATTTTATTAGCCTCTATCATCTTCATTTCCAAAACAGATAAAGACATGACAAAAAAGGAAAACTGCAGACCAATATCTCTGATGAATGTAAATGCAAAAATTCTCAATAAGATACTTGGAAATCATATCCAAAAACATGTAAAAAAGATTATTCGTCACAACCAGGTAGACTTTATTCCAGGGATGCAAGGGTGGTTCAACATATGCAAGATCATAAATATAATACATCACATTAACAGAAAGAAAGATTAAAAACATGATCATTTCAATTGATGCAGAGAAAGCGTTCAATGAAATACAATACTCTTCATGATTAAGTCTCCTGGCAAGATTGGTATAGAAGGGTCACATCTCAACACTATAAAAGCCATCTATGAAAAGCCTACAGCTAACATTATACTGAATGGGAAAAAGTTAAAAGCTTTTAAAACCTAGACAAGGTTTCCTACTTTCTCAACACCTTTTCAATACAGTGCTGGAAGTCTTAACCAATGCAATCAGAAAACAGAATAATATAAAAGGCATTCAAATAGGCAAAGAAGGGTTGAAAATATCTCTATTTGCAGATGACATGATGGTAACTTAGAAGATCCTAAGGTTTCCATGAAAAAACTTCTTGAAGTAATAAATGAATACAGAAAAGTGGCAGGATACAAAATCAACATCCAAAGATCTATAGCATTTCTATATACAAACAACAAGTTGAAAGAGGTAGATCTGAAGAGAGGAATCCCTTTTACCATAGCTACAAAATGTATGAGATACCTAGGGATAAACCTAACTAAGGAAGTCGAAGAGCTTTACAAAGAAAGCTTTACAAAAATCTTTAAAAAAGTTATTGAAAGTGACACAATTCCATGTTCCTTGATTGGAACAATTAACATAATCAAAATGGCAATTCTACCAAATTAATCTATGTGTTTAACGCAATCCCAATCAAAATACCAGAGTCATTCTCCAAAGATCTAGAAAAGATAATTATAGAATGTGTCTGGAATCATAAAAGACTTCATATTGCCAAAGCAATCTTGCACAAGAAGAGTGGAGTGTGCAGCATCTCACGTCCTGACCCCAGTATATACTATAAAGCTGTGATAATCAAAACAGCATGGTATTGGCACTAAAAAAGGCAGGTGAAACAATGAAATAAGAGAGATCCCAGAAGTAAACCACAAAACCTACAGCCAACTGATTTTTGACAAAAGATACCAGTCAATACAGTGGAAAAAGGAAAACTTTTTTAACAAATGTGTTGGAAAAACTGGGTATCCACCTGCAGAAAGATGAAACTGAATCCCCATCTTTCATCATTAACAAAAATCAACTCAAAGTGGATCAAAGAACCTAAGATCTCAAACTATAAAACTACTGGTGGAAAAAGGTGAGGAAAGTCTGAGAGACATTGGAGTGGGCAAAGACTTTTTAAATAAGACTCTCAAAGCACAAGCAATAATCCCTAAAATAGACAATTGTGACTATATCAGATTAAGAAGTATCTGCACAGCAAAGGAAACAATAATTAGTGTGAATCAACAACCCTCAGAACAGGAGTTTCTAAATTATGCCTCAGATATGGGACTGATAACCAGAATACACAGGGAACTCAAGTAGCTTACCAGAAAAAAAAAAAAAAAAAAGATCAAGCTAATTAAAAGATGAAAAAATAAACTGAACAAAAATCTCTCTAAGGAAGACATACAAACAGCCAGAAAATGTATAAGGAAATGCTCAACATCCCTCATCATAAGGGAGATACAAATTAAAACCACAATGAGATACCACCTAACCCCTCTCAGAATGGCAAAGATTAAAAACAAAAAATGATAAGTGTGGGCAGGGTTGTTTGTGTGAAATGGAGACTTTCCTACACTATTGGTGGGAATATAAATTGGTCCATCCACTGTGGAGAATAAAATGGACATCTCAAAGATCTTCAAGTATAACTACCATTTGATCCAACAATCCCACTTCTGGGTATCTACCCAAAGGACAGGAGAATGCTGTCAGAAAAGCACTTGCACATCAATATTTATTGTAGCATTATTCACGATTGCTAAGCCCTGTAATCAAGCCAAGAGTCCATGAACAGATGAATGGATGGAAAAACTGTGGCACATATACTCTATGGAATACTACTCAGCCATAAAAAACAACAAAACCCTGGCTTTTGACAGAAAGTGGTAGAATATGGAAGCTTTATTGCTGAGTGAAGCAAGCCAGGCTATGAAAGAAAGATATTGTATGTATCCACTTAATATAAACCGACTATCTGCACTGTGTGGTAGACATTGAACAAGCAAAAATGGTTTATTTCTTGTTGATGACAATATGTTAGTATTCTCAACTGAGAAGTACTTCATGTTAGGTAAATTCTCTTTACAAGCCAAATGATGTATAGCGAGTGAATATTAAAAAAAAAAAAAAATAGGGACGATGTAATGGTTATGTCACTGGACTCCCAAGCAGTCAACCGTGGTTTGAGTCCTGGACCCGGTGGCTTAAACTCACACCAGGCACATGTGCGTGTGTGCCCAAGATCCTGAGAGGAGAATGGACGAGAAGGGACTGGAGAGTGGCCATCCCCACCAGAGGGTGACTTCTTACTTTCTGTCTCTCTGTCTCTCTCTGTCTTTCTGGTGAACACACACTGCCTATAGCAGAAACCTCTCAAAAAAAAAAAAAAGAAGAAAAAGAAAAGCAAAATAATAATAATAATCTGAAAAAAAAAGAAAAGCTATTTGCTGACAATGATGTGGATAGTAATGTCTTTGTCTTGACAGACATGCATGGTAATTGTGCTGGAAAGAGAAATGTTATACACTGTAAAGATATATGTGATTAAATGTAATATAAAATAAATAAATAAATATATGATGTATGCGACACAAAATTTATAAAAAGAGGCAACAAGTATTGCTGTCTTAGTAGTATAACCCCTCGATCTCAATTAAACTCAGCGTAAGCTGAGAGGAGCTTAAACTGACTGTGTGGTATTCGTTAGTGTCAATGAATGAAAAGATAAATCATAAGAAAACAAGTTCATTTATAGAATCTACTTTGGATTAAATATTATGTATTTGGAACCTGAAGCCTTTAATAACCTCAGTCCTCAAACAAAAGTCCAATTACTGAATTCAATAGAGTGTGATTAAGAGGCAAAAAAGCAGGCTCACCTTCTAGAAAGTTTGCATTAAGGTATTGAAACTTTGACTTAACTACAAAGTTCAGTTAAATAAAAACCTTGCCATCTGGTGCTGAGCATGTCTAGGGCTCCAGCAGCCCTCTGTGTTATACTGACTACTGGAATTAAGGTAGAAGCCCTAACTGTAAGCTTTACCACTTACATATAGAAGCCAAAGTTACACAGTGAAGGGAGTGGGCTATAGATTAAACCCCCTAAAGCAAAGCCACTTCTGACATAACTACATGTGGCTTCAATCAATAGAACAAAAGTGCACCCAACATCTGTGAGAGCTGAATGCCTTGTCCCAAGTCCAGTAGGAAGCAGTTTCTCTCCAGCACCCCCCAAAATAAAACTGAAAGATTGACTTTCGTAGAATTTAAATTGACACATAGGTGAAAGAATGGAAATGTCGGGACCAGCAGTTAGCGTAATGGCTGTCACTGAATTCCCATGGAGTCGACCGCCGTTTGAGTCCCAGACCCGGTGGCTTAAACTCACTCCAGCACGTGTGTATGCATGCCCAAGATCCTGAGAGGAGAATGGAGGAGAAGGGATTGCTGTGTGGCCATCCCCCTGGGGGAAGATTTCTCACTTTCTACCTCTCTGTCTCTGTCTCTGTCTCTCTGTCTTTCTGGTAAGCGAATATGCCCTATAACAAAAACCTCTCAAAACAAAACAAAACAAGGAAATGTTATAAAGATAATTTGATTTTTACTTCACTAAGACAATTCAAACAGTGTAGCACATATACACTACGGAATACTACTCAGCCATAAAAAAAAATAACGAAGCCCTGGCATTTGACAGAAAGTGCAGAAATATAGAAGACACATTGCTAAATGAAGCAGGTCAGACCATGAAAGAGAAGCACTGTATGTCCCCACTTGCTATCTACCAAATGTCTGCACTCTGAGAAACTGGAAGACTGGAAGGTGTAAAACCATGGAGAGCAACTGTGGGTACTAGGGACAGTGTGCAAGGAGGGTGGGGAATGGAGGAAGGTGAGAGAGAACCAAGGGGGAGAACAAAGAAAGAAAACATTTAAGGGACACAAAAATGCAAAATTATCTGTTAATAATAACATGCATCGTAATATCTTTGGACTAATACATAGTGTATTCATACTAGGAAAATTTTTTTGTATGCCATAATGATATGCAGTGACCAAATGTAAAAAAATAAAATAAAATTTTTAATGTCAAATTGGCAAAATATATAAAATGATACAGCCATGATATAAAATACTATGTAATGATTAACAAATATTTAAATAGATAAACATTTACATATAAAACTATATGCTATATCACATCCTGCAGGAAAAGCAGGTCATAAAAATAAAGCATGTAAAAGGAAAAAAATCAATAACAGTGCAATAAATTTTCCATGAGAATCTTAATATTTTAATACACAGAAAACAATTTTAAAAGTTTATCCTGGAGAAGTGCAGAGAGGGGTAAGGCTCAGCTTATCATGTTTGTGCAGGCTTACCTGAACCTCGACTTCTCTATCTCTGTGAGAGCAAGGTCTATCTTCTCCCTGATATAGGGAGGGCATCTTGTATGTGAGAGTTTGTCTCTTGCTTGTAGGAAGAGAATGAAGAGTGCTCTTCTTGCATCTGATTTTCTTTACTGTGTTTAACATAAAACAATACTTATGCAAAAATGACATATTTTAGGCTGACATACTCTGCCATACTTCAAAATAATTGCTATAATTACTATAGATCATTATTTCTATCATTGCTTCATGTTCTTATTCAACATTTTTATGTCTTACAAGAGCTTTGTTTGTGTTTTTATATTATTGAATCATAAGGATTCTTTCATATAGTCTAAATACATGATCTTTGTGAGACATATAGTGAACATAATTTTTTTCTTTCTTCTTTTTTTTTAGAAATATTTTGTTATAGGACACATGTGCTCGCCAGAAAGAGAGAGAAAGAGAGACTGAAAGGGAAAATTCATCCTCCCCAGGGGGAATGACCACACCCCAATCTCTTCTCTATTCTTCTCTCAGGATTTTGGGCATGCATACACATGCTCCCAGTGTGGGTTTTAAGCCGTCGGGTCTAGGACTTGAACCATGGTCAACTACATGGGAGTCCACTGACTTAACCATTTCGCCATCTGCTCATCTCATGAATATAATTTTCTAATCTGTAGCTTCTCTTTTTTGGTTTCCAAACATGACTCTTGCCACAGAAAACATCACCTACCCTGAGATTAGATTTTATCCTATTTCTGTATGCCCATGATTTGGGGTTGGCTAAAGGGGTCTGGAACATGGCGTCATAACTGTGAAAACGGACATTCGTGAGGCGTCAATGGTTCTGAGCAACATGAAGATAGCTCGTGGTTTTGGGAGGGGACACAAACATGGGAAAAAAGGAATTGCAAATGTGAAAAAGCAAGCATTTAGGCTGACAGATATTCCCCAGTGATGCCATGTGTGACTAATCCCATAAATGTGAGGAGAGGAACAATTTCTCAAAACTGAAGTAGTCGGGGAAAGTTAGTTAGGGAAGAAGACATTACAGCTGAATGTTAGATTTGATAGAATTGTTCTTTACAACATGTTGCTTTTGGGACCGGCAGGAATAATGGTTACAATGCTGGATTCTCACATTTGCCAATTGTGGTTCAAGTCCCAGGCTCAGCAACATAAAACTCATGCTAAGTGTATGTGCGTGTATGCCCAAGATCCAGAGAGAAGGGACTGTGGCACGGCCATCCTCCCAGGGGGTGGTTTCTTGCTTTCTGTATCTTTGTCTCTGTCTTTCCAGCAAGTACAAGCACCCTATAGCAAAAATCTCTTTTAAAAATTAGTTAATTAATTTAATTTAATATGCTGCTTCTAGTGATGATTATTTCTGAAGTTACGGTAATATATTTTGATATCCCTTTTGTGCTTTTTCACATAAAGAAACACCTGAAAAAATACAGTCATGCATCACTTAACAGGACTGTATTCTGAAGGGTAACCTTAGGCAATCTCATTGTGGTGCGAACACCACAGAGCATATTTCCAAACCTAGATGGCGTGCATGACTACTAATGAGTGAATATCTGTAAACGTGTGCTCATATAATAGATGTTATTGTACATATTAACTTTAATACACAAAGGGGCTTCAAAAAGTTTCTGGAAGCATTGAATTAAAGTACAAATTTTTGAGGGGGGAGTCCATTGATAAATCCATTATGCCATCTGCTGGTCCCAAAGTACAAATCATTTTGGTGTGAAAAAGTTTTGAAGTACTCGCATAGTTTTTCATAATATGCCTTCCATGAACCTATTGAAGATCCCTTAAATAACAATTATATTTGTATTATGAGTATCATATGTATTATATATTCATATACATGTAAGTACACAGTGGCTTATCACTAAAATTATGATCTTTTTCTCATTTATCTGCCCACCGTGTGTCACTAACAGTTGGCTGCAGGCCGGTTCCACTTGCAGCCATCATTCTAGAAATAGAAATAGCAAAGAATTATTTTTTCATAAAAGTCAGGTTATTTTCTGATGAGGAGGATTGCGACTAAGGCATCCAGGTTGGAGATCATTGTGTGGTTTGTCATGATAGGAGCAGGTATGTAATTACAGTGTTCACCGTTAAACTCTGCCTTATGCTTTAGATACATGTGTGCACGTGTATATGCAGAATACACAAAGGAATAAGAGGCTGCACCTGCGGTCGGAGTTGTCGTCACAAAAGCTAAAAATGAGATACTCTGAGCCTGCAGAACTGCTTGCAAACCATGGAGAACTCTCACGTACATCCTGGGGGGGGGGGCACTCAAACCCACATCTGACATGGCTAATATTTCTAAGCCTTGGATGACAGTTCAAGCATAGTTATTTTACCAACAATTTTAAAAATACCAAGTAATTATAAATAGCAATTCATGTGTGTAGTAGAGTGATTCTGAGGAAGCTTCGCAGATTACTCTCTTGAGACTTAAGCTGATGTTGGCTTGGGCTTGGTCTGAGGGTCCAAGGGGCCACCAACAGAAGGCCTTGCGGGGGGGTGGGGGGGCACCAGCCCTGCAGTGATGGACACCAGTCAGTCCCCTTTGGAAGGCCTGTTCCTGCCATCCAGCAGGCAAAGCCTCCCCAAATGTCGTACATGTCTGAGCCTTTCCTCTGAAGGAGTGGGCCTGCTAGGTTAACAGCCTGAACTTCAGAGTAAAACAGAGGTAGGTCCTTCCGACATGCTGAGAGCCGTGAAGCTCTGCCCTTCTCCTCTCAGCAGAATGGAAGTGTGACTGCATCAGCGTGTTTGTCCTCCAGAGCAGCCCATTACAATGTGCTGTGGACTGATCAGCAAGAACAACAGAAATTGCTTCTGGAAAGAAGTTCTGGTGGCCAAATGTCCAAGATCAGGGTGTTGGCAGGGCTGGCCTCTTCTGAGGTCTCTCTCCTCCACTTGTGGATGGCACCTTCTCCTGGCCCCTTGTGTGGTCTTGGTCCTGTACCTGTCTGACCTCACCTCCTTCTAAGGACCCTTGTTTTACTGGATTAGAGTCCACCCTAATAAGCTCTTCAGTTTAATCACCTCACTAAAGACCGTCTCAAAACACAGCCACATTCTGTACTGGGGCTATGGCTTCACCATTAGATGCAGGACACAGGTTAGCCCCAACAGCTGGCTGGGCTTCAGCAAAAAAAATCAGACTGGGCTTCCTGGAGGAGCTTTGAGAACGAGAAGTTGCACAGGTCAAGGGAACGGGTCCAGGAAGCTGTCACATACTGAGTGATGACAGCAGAGTCAAACCTGTGCTCACTTCTGTTGACACAGGGCCAGGGTCTGCTCTGCCACACAAACCTGCTGTCCCTCACCAGCGGAGAGGACAGGAAAAGTGACAGGGAAGGCTGTGCAGTGAGAGGGCGCTGGGTAGGCCAGGTGCTCCCTGCACGGCAGCCGCTCCCTGATCCAGGACCAGCACAGGCAGAGGCGGTGCACAGCCCTCTGTGGTGGCCTGCATTGCTGTTCTCCCACACGGGGTGCCGTGTGCAGGAACTAACGGGAACAGGCTGCCAGGAAAGTGCAATGCCTCCAGGAGAGGAGACTGCCGTTCGGGGAAAGGAGAAGGGTGAGCAAACCCAGGGAGGCATAGGGCTGGGGCTCTGTGATGTTCCTGACATCAAGAGGTTTCGGGCAGGGAAAAGCATGTCAGGGGACCCGTGGGTACAGAGAAAGAGCTCCTGCTCACGGACTCCTGCTCAGCCCTGCCTCCCCCTCTCACAGGCTCTCACCCTGAACAGGCCCATGTCTGTGAGCTCCAGGTGTCCTGCTATGGGGAGTGCCAGTCGTCACCCGGGACAGTCATGGAACAAATGTCCAGGGACTACGAGATAGGCACGTTGGCTGGGGTATGACATGTCATGTCCTCCGTCCCGGTGAGAGCCGCCCAGAGAGGCACAGAAGAGCAGCCTGGGAAGAGGAACGGTGCAGGGCGCTGCCTATACGCCCGGGCAGGAGTCCCCGCTCGCAGCTGTCTGGGCAGTTCCAGGTGTTCATGGCCAATGTCCCCCAAGCCAACACCTTCCTGCACATCTCCATCGCAAAGGCGCTGTAGAGGGTCAGCAGTGGGAAACACGCTCGAGTCAGACTCAGTAAGTGTGTGTGTGTGCTGTGACCACGGGGTGCTGAGAGGTTACACGGGGCGGCTAGTGCAGACTGGCCGAGTGGAAGAAAAGTGCAGGAACAGGAGTGGCCCAGAGCCTGTGGCTGTGCACGCCAGACAAGCCAGAGTTTGTTGTTTGTTTTAAAGAGACTTGGCTATAGGTAGTGTGCGCTCGCTGGAGAGACAGAGAGACAGAAAGCGAGAAGTCACCCTCCCACATCCCACCCCACCCCACCCCCGGGAGGATGGCGACACTGCATCCCTTCTCCTCCATCCTCCTCTCGGGGGTTTGGCATGCACAAACATTAGAGGCAGGGCAAGTGGAGGCTGGTAGGACGACCTTGGAGCACACACATGCATAGTGTAGCCGCCGTGTTCACTGTGTTTTTGTTTCGAATGGGCTGTTGTTCTGGATGTTGTCTGTGGATGAATGTTGGTTGGCAGGTGGAGGACAGACACAGGTGACACCCTCACGGCACTGAGCTCGAGGGACTGGCAGGAGAAAGTTTGATCAAGTGTGGCAGCCCAGGCAGAGGGCTGAGGCAGCAGTGGTGCAGAGCAGACCGTTTAAAGTAGCAATGTTGTAGGCACATAAATGCCTGGGATATTTCCATCATGTAAGGTTGGACTGGGATTAAAAATGTGCATGGGAAGCAATGTTTCTTCTGTGAAAAGATGGCCAATACCCCGCCTCTTCACTACAAATTATGATAATGCTGCGTTTTTCTGTTTCTATTCGATCTGAAGAGTTATAAGAATTAGGCAGAAATCCATCAGGAAAACACATAGGTTTCAATAATCGTGGGAAAGGCTACCTTAGAGTACCTCGGGAAACACCAGGCAGGGGCTTCTTTCCCCCAGGTCCTGCGCGTGCTTGGAAGGTGTGCCCTGGCACAGCGAGGTTAACTGGAAGTTCGCTTTCCTTCCTCATGGTACCCAAACACCCTCCGATAGTCCTAGTATTAACTGAGTCCAGGAACCCTGCATGACATCAACAAAACCACTTGCAACCCCTCACATAAGTGACTTTTTGGCTGCTCCCCATGATGAGGAAGCAACATCAATTATTAAGGAAGTGGTTTTTCTCAGGAACCAATTTAGAAAAAAGAAGAAAAGAAAATCAAGAAAGAAAGGTCAAGGAAGATGACTCCGGGTCTCCTAGTTCAGGAGTATGTGTTCTTGGTCTCTGAGCACCCTGTCCAGAGGGTGACCCAGATGAGGACTAGGTAGCCACAGTCAACCGGAATCAACAATGTCCTAAACCCCTGTGGCAACAGGTAGTTTCTCTTAAAATGTTTCTTTTTTGTTTTGCTAAAATTAAAAGGTAGGAGGATTATGAAGTTTTTTTTTTTTCTTTTTCTTCTTAAATTAAGACTTTGTCATCTTAGGTCTATGAATAGGAATAATTTATTTCTCTGTTCTTCTGTTACATTGAAATTTTGCTGGTTTAGAAGATATGATGTAATATTCTGCAGTTCAGCTAAATTTATGAACCTTAATCTCCTTGGCAGAGTTTGACAATTACGGAATTCAGGAATATACTTCTGCTGTATATACTTTTGTGATTATGGAAGAAACAGAGGGTTATATCTTATGTACACATTTTCTCTTCTTACATGCTATGTCTGCTATTCTGAGAAGCTTCTATTTTTAAATTATAAAACTATAAAACTATATTATTATTCACATATCTAAAATAATCACATAATGGTATAGGCCTACCTATAGACACCTGAACTTTCTGAGTCATTTAAAAAGTGTTTCCTTTTAGAAATGCTTGGGGAAGGCAGACTGTCCTTTCCCCTGCAGCAGGCACCAGTTCCATCTCCAGGCCTCTGGCGAAATCGCATGCAGCACTACCGTGCAGCACATGACTCTTTCTTTATTCCTTTCTGTCGTTTTTTTCTTTTCTCTCATATTATCCTCTCCTCCTCATCATCCACTCTGCCAGAGGGACTAGACAAGTCTAGAATCAGAGATCTGAAACTCCCTAGTAATGTTAGGTTCTCTGGGATCCTCCCTTGGACTGATCCACCTGTGAAAAAGAAGACACTGCTCTCCAGACACCCCAGTGGAGTACCCTCTTGAGACCACATTGCTAAAAATAAGAGACGAGAGACTTTGGCAAACATCAATTTGTAGCAAAAGGGAAACACACTTACTCCTAGTCGGAGAAACATTCCCATAAGAGATATTCAAAAGTAAATACATCTTCCAATGGCTAAAAATAGAAGAGCTTCAGGTCTGAATAAACTAGGAAATATGTCTCCACCAAAGAAAAAGGGTAACTCCTCTCCATCTTTCGTAAATATGGAGGACATTACCAAAATATCAAAGAATTTTGAACATTCATGGTGACCAAATTCTATGAGTTGGAACAGAAAAGAGACAACGAACTACAGGAGGTTAGGAAGTTCTTCCATGATACGAAAGAAGAAACGGACACTCTGAGAAAGAATCAGATGGAACTATTAGAGATAAAGTCAGTAAAATAGGAAATCAGAAATGCTCTTGAAAGTATTAAAAGTTGATTAGACCATGCTGAAGATTGAACCTCTGATGTAGAAGATAAAACCTCTGACCTAGAAAAAAAACAGCAGAAAGATAGAGAAAATAACAACAACAAAAAAAAAAAAAACGAGGATAATATATGAGAAATACTAGACTCCATTAGATGCCCAAACATCAGAATAATTGGCATCCCAGGAGGTGAAGAAACTAATAACGGCATGGAAAATCTATTCCATGAAATCCTGGAAGAAAATTTCCCATCTAGAGAGGCATTCAACCATCCAGACCCAAGAAATACAAAGGATCCCAAATAGAATCAACCCCAGAAGATCTTCCCTAAAGAACGTCTTAGCCAGACTGTCCAAGACTACAGATAAAGACATACTAAAACTGGCAAGAGAGAAATGAGAAGTGACTTACAAAGGCCATCCCATCAGGCTAACACTGGACCTCTCAATGGAAACAATGCAAGCAAAGAAAGAATGGGAAGACATATTGAAAGTTTTGAGAAACAACTTCAACCAAAATTATTATATCCTGCAATATTATTCTTTGTATGGGAAAAAAAAAAGATTAAAATCTCAGACAAACAAAACCTGAAAGAGTTTGCTAACACCAGACCAGCTCTTCAAGAAACCCTGATGGAAGTACTGTTCCAGGAAAACTAAAGAATTAATAGTCAGAAACAAAGAAATAAAAGGCACATGAGACAATGGCCAACTTAAACATCGGTTCAGATCCAGTAACATCGATAATAACATTGAATGTTAATGTATTAAATTCTCCAATCAAGAGACACAGAACTGCTGAATGAAAAAAAAAAAAAAAAACCAGAAACCCTATATCTGTTGCCTATAGGAAACCTACCTCATGGAGAAAGACATACATAGACTAAAAGTAAAGGGTTGGAAAAAAGTTTTCCATGCAAATGAGAACCAAAAAACAGCTAGAGTTGCGATACTAATTTCTGACAAAATAGGCTTTAAAACAAAAACTGTTCAAAGAGAAAAAGAAGGGCACTATATCGTAGTAAAAAGCTCTATAGATCAAGAAGATATAACGCTAATAAATATCTATGCACCTAACACAGGTGCACCCAAATATGTGAAGGAAAGACTGTTAGATCTAAAAGGAGAAATAAACTGCAACAAACTAATTGTTGGAGATCTCAACAGCGCACTATCCCCTGTGGACAGATCATCTACACAAAAAATAGATAAAGGGATCAAGGATCTAAATGATACCATAAATCAAATGGACTTAACAGATATCTATGGAACATTACATCCAAAAACCATGAGATACACTGTTTTCTCACCCCAACATGAAACCTTTTCAAAGATTGACCACATCATAGGACACAAAGCAAGCCTCTGCAGATTCAGAGGCATAGAAACTATATCCAGCATCTTCTCCAAGCATGATGGAATTAAACTTGATTTTAATTTCAAGAGAAATCCTCAAAAATACTCAGATACATGGAAACTAAATACCCTACTCCTGAATGGCTCCACTACTACTGAAGAAATAAAAACTGAAATCAAAAGATTCATGGAAGCCAACTACAATGAGGACATGAGTTCCCATAATCTTTGGGACACTGTTAAAGCAGTCATAAGAAGGAAATTCATAGCAATTAGTGCAGATAAGAGGAAGATGGAAAGAAGGCAAATGGATCACCTAACATCATGCCTCAGAGAATTGGAAAAGCAACAGCAAAAATATCCAAAAAACATCAGGAGAAAGGAACTAATAACGATCCGAGCAGAAATAAATGAAATAGAAAATAAACTCACTATACAGAAAATAAATGAAAGCAAAAGCTGTTTCTTTGAAAGAATAAACAAAATTGATACACCACTAGTGAGACGTATTAAGAAGAGAGAAAGGAATCAGGTGAATAAAATGTGCAATGAAACTGGTAACATAACAACAGACATAGTAGAAATTCAAAACGTCATTAGAGGATACTATGAACATCTATATTCTAAGAAACAAGACAATCAGGATGAGATGGACAAATTCCTGAACAAATAAAATCTACCAAGATTGAGCCAGGAGGATATAGAAAGTTTGAGTAGGCCCGTAACAAGCCAGGAGATTGAATCAGTAATAAATAACCTCCCAACAAAGACAAGCCCGGGCCCTGATGGCTTCACCTCTGATTTCTATAAAACTTTCAAAGAAGAGCTAACCATTCTGCTCAAGTTATTTCTAAAGATCAAAAAGGGTGAATCTCTCCCCAATTCATTCTATGAAGCCTCTATCACCCTCATCCTTAAAACAAATAAGGACAGGACCAGGAAGGAAAACTCAATATCTCTGATGAATATAGACACAAAGATTCTTAATAAGATACTAGCAAATCATATCCAACAACTTAGAAAAAAGATCATACATCATGATAAGATAAGCTTTTTTCCAGGAATGCAAGGTTGGTTCAACAAATGCAAAACCATAAATGTAATACATCATATTAAGAAGAATAAAGATAAAAACCATATGGTCATATATCAATTGATGCAGAAAAAGCATTTGATAAGATACTACATCCCTTCATGATCAAGACTCTCAGCAAAATTGGCATAGAAGGGTCATTTCTCAACATAATAAAAGCCATCTGTGAAAAACCCATAGCGAACATCATCCTGAATGGAGAAAAGCTGAAAGTTTTCCTGTGAAAAATGGGTAAAAGACAAGGATGCCCACTTTCTCCACTCCTTTTTAATATAGTACTGGAAGTCTTAGCTATTGCAATCAGAGAAGAGAACAGTATTAAAGGCATTCGAATAGGAAAAGAAGTGAAACTCTCTATATTCACAGATGACATTATTGTATACGTAGAAGATCCAATGGTCTACATGGAAAAATTACTGGAAGTAATACATGAATACAGTAAAGTTGCAGGATATAAAATCAATATACAGAAATTGATAGCATTTCTATATACAAATAACAGGCAGACTGAGATAGAACTGAAAAAAGTTATTCCATTTACCATAGCCACAAAAAGTATAAGATATTTAGGAATAAATCTAACCAAAGAAGTTAAAAACCTCCACAAAGAAAACCACGAGAAGCTAAAAAAAGAAAGAAATTGAAAATGACACAAAAAAGTGGAAGGACATCCCATGTTCCTGGATTGGAAGAATTAATATCATCAAAATGGCAATTCTACCCAAATTAATCTACATATTAATGCAATGCCAATCAAAGTACCAGACACATTCTTCACAGATCTAGAAAAGATGATCATAAAATTTATCTGGAATCATAGAAGACCCTGTATTGCCAAAGTAATTCTGCACAAGAAGAGTGGAGTGGGCAGCATCTCACTCCCTGACCCAAAAATATACTACAAAGCTGTGGTAATCAAAACAGCATAGTACTGGCACAGAAACAATGGAACAGAATAGAGTTCCCAGAAAAAAAATTCCCAAATATACAGTCAACTGATTTTTGACAAGGGGTTCCAGTCAATCCAGTGGAAAAAGGAAAATCTTTTCAGCAAATGGTGCTGGAGAAACTGAATTTCCACCTGCAGAAAGATGAATCTGAACCCCTACCTCTTAACTTTGACAAAAATCAAGTCAACGTGGATCAAAGATCTAAATCTAAGACCTCAAACTATAAATCTGCTCCTAGAAAACACTGGGGAAACTCTGGAAGACATAGGCGCAGGGAAAGACTTCTTAAATAAGACCCCCAAAGCACAGTCGATAACTCCCAAAATAGACAAGTGGGATTAATCAGACTAAGAAGTTTCTGCATGGCAAAAGACACAATAATTGGTGTGAATAGACAGTCTTAAGAATGGGAAAATATTTTAGTAAACTATATGTCAGATAAGGGACTGATAACCAGAATATACAAGGAACTCAAGCGAATGGCTAAGCTATTAAAAAATAATCCAGTTAAAAATGGGCAAATGAATTGAACAGACAACTCACCAAGGAAGATTTACAAATGGCCAAGAGCTGTATGAAAAGATGTTCAAAGTCTCTCATCATAAAGTGAATGTAAATTAAAACTACAATGAGTTATCATTTAACCTAAGATAGAATGGTTAGGATCAAAAAAAAAAAAAAAAGATAAATGTTGGCAGGGATGTGGTGAAAGGGAACTCTCTTAACTGCTGATGGGAATGTAAGTTGGTCCAGCCAATGCAGAGAACAATTTGGAGATTACTCAAAAATCTACAAATAGAACTACTATATGATCCAGCAATCCCACTCCTTGGTATCTAACCAAAGGACAGAAGAATTCTTAATCAGAAAAGTTCTTGCACATCGATGTTTATTGCAGCACTATTCACAATTGCTAAGACATGGAAACCAACCCAAATGCCCACAAACAGATGAATGGATCAAAAAACTATCGTAAATTTAAAAAAAAAAAAAACTATCGCACATATACTCTATGGAATACTATAAAGCCATAAAGAAAAACAACAACAAAACCCTGGCTTTTGACAGAAAGTGGATGAATATGGGAGATTAACTACTAAGTGAAGCAAACCAGGCTATGAAGGAGAGGCATTGTATGTCCCCACTTAATGTATACCAAGTGTCCGCACTCTATGACTGAAAGTGATTGACTTAAGGATATAGAAACACAGTAAACTGATGTAAGTACAGATATAGTGTGTGTGAAAGAGGACGGTTTAAGGAAGAACAATTAAAAGAAAAATGGGGAAGAAAAGCATTAATGGGACTAAGAAACGTGCCAATTTCTGTTAAAGATATTTTATAGTTTAGTCAACTGGACTAGGGAGAAATGTTCGCATGCTAAAATATTCACTTTGTAAGCTAAATAATGTGTTTGGCTGTATAAAAGAAAATTAAATTTAGGAAACCAGCAGTTGGCGTAATGGCTATGTAACTGGACTCCCACGTAGTCGACCGCAGTTCGTGCACCGGACCCAGTGGCTTAAACTCACGCCGGGCGCATGTGTGTGCATGCCCAAGATCCCAGAAGGAGAATGGAGGAGAAGGGATTGCGGCGTAACCACCCCCCCTGGAGGGTGATTTCTCACTTTCTGTCTCTATGTCTCTCTCTGTCTGTCTGGCGAGTGCACACGCCCTTATAGTGAAAACCTCTCGGATAAAAAAAAAAAAAGAAAAGAAAAGAAAATGAAATTTTAAAAAGAAAAAAAGAAATGCTTGGGGAAAACAAAGCTTGCCCTAAAGACAGCTCATGATGCCCTGAGTTTCAGGAGGACAGTGCTTTATCTTTTTTATTGATAGGTTTGGGCTACTTCTTTCTGGGTTTTTTTGTTCTTTTTTTGTTTTTGTTTTTGTTTGTTTGTTTGTTTCCTTATCAATCTTGTTGCTTTTACAAAGCAAAAATGCAACAAGTGCAAATCTTTCTGTATAGCCAATGGTCTCTACACATCCTTCTGGGGGTTTACTTTCAGGAGCATTCACCTGGAGATGAGTTTGAGGCTGAGGGCCTGGCTGAGGGTACCAGGAGGGCTTGATGGTGCCCGTGGGCATTCCACTTGTGCTTGGCCCAAGCCTGGCTCAGCAGAGATAGCCGTATCGCATGCTGCCCTCAAGTTGTTCAAGTTTAGCTTGTGATGACAAACTGCAGCACGGGGATGTGAGGACCACCTTAGCTTGTGGAAAACAGACCATAAACACCTGCACTTGTACCTAGACGGCCATGAGCACACACCGCCACCTTGAAGAGTGCAGGGGGTCCCTGTACCACCTACCTCCTTTCACAGGAGGCCCTTCTCATCCCTCTCTCAAGGCACCTGGAGGGATAGAATGACATGATAATTTTACACTCTTGGCACTGTGCCTGTCTTATAGACACTGCACATTTGTCGCCACTAAGACTCCCGGAGGTGATGGCTGTCACTCACTGTTAACAGGGATTCACCTGGGGCTCACAGAGATTGGAACCTCACTTGGGATGAGGGCACCTTCAAGTAGGAGAGGCAGGATTGAACAGGGTCGGTCTGTGAGATCCAGTTCTTTCTACCACCCTCATAGACTTCCTTACATGAATTCCTCCTGCAGGTTTCATCTGCCCAGATTTCTGACGCCATTCTGATCAGGGAGAGAGAGCTCAGCCATGCCAGGAAAAGCTTATTGATCTTGGACCTTTTCTTTCCATTCTTTATTTATTGATCCAACCTGTAGGATTGTATTTGCCTTTGTTCTACATCAGGTAAGAATCTAGCTTGTACCTAATTTTTAGCAGCTGTAGAACTTGGTTCTACCAATTTTTTTTGGAGAGGTTTTTTGCTATAGGGCACGTGTGCTCGCCAGAAAGACAGAGAGAGACAGAGAGACAGAAAGTGAGAAATCACCCTCCAGGGGGATGGCCACATTGCAATCCCTTCTCCTCCATTCTCCGCTCGAGATCTTGGGCACGCATGCACACGCACCCAGTGTGAGTTTAAGCCACTGGGTCTGGGACTCAAACTGCAGTTGGATACACGGGAGTCCAGCAACATAGTCATTACGCTAACTGCTGGTCCTGGCTTCTACCAATTTTATACTAGCACAATCCCTACCACACACATACCTACAATTAAACCCTTTCTCCAAACCCTCAGTCTTACGGAATTACAACTTCAGGTTAGATGAGTGATCCAGAAAGACAACCTCCCCCCACTCTTCTCAGAGTGGCGCTGCCTCCTCATTCCTGCCCCCCAACCCACCTCGCTGGCCGCCTGAGTGCCATCTGTGGAAGTGCGATTCAGCCATTTGTAACCGAGTCCCTCTTCCTTATCCTGACATCCACTAGACTAATAGGGAGGTCTTAGCTGTCTTCACCAATACCATCTTGGTGGTAGAATGACTCTAATTTTGACAAGTATTTTATTTAGCTTTATAAACTAGATCATGAATCTTTTAGAGATGGCAACTCCAATCTTGCCCTTAATTATCATTGTGTCAATAACAATTGATGCCATTCACTGAAAACCGTTTTTGTGCACTACATTAGGTGTTTTATTTTTATTTTTTAATCTTTTATCTCTTTATGAATTTTAACTTCCCTGCCTTTCTTTCCATTATGTTTTTTGTAAGTGTTGTATTGTTTTATTCAGAACCCACTTTTACAAATAAAGGAAACATTGCTAATTACCTCTCATGATTCGTTCATCTGGTGTATGTTTTCTGCAGGACGTAAGCCCAAACTTTACTGACTCCAAAGAACATGCTCTTTGCACTGGACAAAAATCCCCATCTTGTAATTCTTGTAATACTTTATAATACTCTTCCAGAGTTCTTTTACTTAGAATCTACATTTCTTGAAGAGACTAATTTGTGTATTTCTATACTTCCCTTACAATTAGGCTAAGAAATTAATAACACTATTTACAATTTCTTGATTAACTTACTAAGCAAAAAAATATAGTGTGAACAAAGCAATAAGCTAATCACATAGTGAAAGCATAATACAGTCATGTTGAATGAAAGCTTGAAAACTATTCCCACTTTTATCAACTGTGATAGTGTTGGGTGTGAGGATACCCAAACTAAAAGTTATGTTATCCAGACCTGAAATAATAGCCCTGAGCATTATTTATTGCCTTATATGTACAACTGACAAAGTAGAAAAATACTTGAATTTGAACTGTCTATATTAAAATGAGTTCATAAAAGCTTCATAGACTTCCATGCCTGGGACAAGATGAATAGACATACTTTTTTCTATTCTTCTCATGAGAACAGCTCACACACCTGGGCATTACAAATAAAATAAACATAAGAAGATTCTGAACTGTGAAGAGAAGACATACCAGGTGGAGACCTTGTGCCCAAGAGAGAGCACAGCAGTGAGGTGCTTATGTGTTCCTTTTACCTCAGTCATCCCTGACCATGTGGAAAAGTTGGAAGCCCAAGAACATCAAAAGGCTCAGACAACAGCAATAAAAAAAATGAAGAAGGAGGAGGAGAACAAGAACAAAGAGAAAGAAGGGAGAAGGAAAAACGGGAAAAGAAAGGAGAAAAAGAAGCAGAAAGTTTCATTAAAAGGCCTGCTCTCTCTGGCCAAGAGACAAGGAAGGGGCAACCAAGCAAAATAGAAGTCTTTCTGATGCTGACTACCCTAGTTTTGTCAAATGCTATAGGAATTGGAGGTTGGGAGCCTGAACTCCCGCTTTCACCCAGCTGTAATGGGGCACCCTCTCCCTATGGGAAGCTGTCAGAGTGAGAGGTGAGTGGGGCCAGGACTATTTCCATAGTAGGTGGCCAGAAGCCCCTCAATGGTGCTGCTAGGGATATGAGGAGCAGCAATGAGCTGCCATTTTCTCAAGCCAGGTGGTGCCAGCAGAGACCGAGAGAGAGGATCTGAACTTCTAGCCTAGCCAGTAGTGACAGGACATTCCTCTACCCCAGATGACAACAGGCTGAGTGGGAAATATGAAGTCTCATCCCACCTGGAAAAGTGAGTCAGCATTTTTCCCTCCAGTGTGGTATCATAGGAAACACAAGAAGAGAAGACTTAAATAAGATTAGGAATATCTTTACCTCATGTCCCAAATGCCCAAGATATAGATGATTGCACTTATCATGCCCAAACCAGAAAAATATCACCTGAATGAGAAAAGACAATCAACAGATGTCAACACCAAGATGACACAGACATTGGGAAATCAATCTAAAAACTCAGAAACTTTTAGCAAAAGTAAACCAAATGGAAATTTAGGAACTGGAGAATGCAACAATGACTTTTAGGATCGACTGGATAGCTCAATATCTGATTGGAGGGGTCAGAAGAATCAATCAATGAATCTGATCTATAACAATAGAAATTACCCAAGCCAACCAACAGAGAGAAATAATCTAGGGTTTTAAAAAGAGGAACAGAGCTTCAGAGACTTGTAAGATTATAGCAAAAGATCTAACCTTCATGTTCTTAGAGTCATAGAAGGGTAAAAGAAATAAGGCAGGGCTTAAAAAGTATTCAGAGAATCATTTGACAGCAAGACATACCTCTATAGATTCAAGAAGTTGAAAAATATCCAAGAGGGAAAATCTAAAGACACTCATGTCAAGACACATCATAATCAAATATTTAGCTAAAGATTAAACACAGGACAAAAGCTTTATTATATTCAGTATGAGACATAGGCCACCTTTTGTATAAAGGGACACACAATTTGAAGTACAACAGATTTTTCATCAAAATACATGGAAGCCAAAAGGAAATGGTACATTATTTTCCAAATACTGAAAAAAAAAATCAACCTAAAATTCTCTATCATGCAAAAATATCCTACAGTATTGAAGGGAAAGTCGAGGTTCACTTGGATGAAGAAAAACTAAGAAAATGTGTCACCAGAAGACCTGTCTTAAAATAATGACTAAATAAATGGTAACTTTCTAAAGAGAAAAGAATAGATAAAAGGAGAAATATTGAATTCTCAAGAAGAAACAAATATAAGTACAAAGATTAAATGCAATGGATTCTTCTCCTTTTTCATTTTCTAAATTACGTTTGAAGGCTGAAGCAAAAATTTATAACATTATCTAATGTGGTTTCCAAAATATCTAGAGAATGTATATGAAATAGTAATAAAATAAATGAATGCAAAGGGACTTAAAGGCAGATAAGGTGTCTACACTTGACTCAAATAATAAAATGTCAACACAAGTAGACTGTTATAAATTATACACATATAATTTAGTACTAAAGTCACTAATAAATTTGTACCAAAGGTGTTCTAAAATATACTTGACATAAATAAAAATGGAATTCTAAAGAAGATAACATTACAGAAAAAATTATAGAAAAGAAAACAGAAATTTAGATAGGAATATGCAGAGAATAAAATAGAACAGCAGAACTCTCGTAAGCCATAGTGCACATGAACCCCAGGACTTGGGGCCACCATGGGGGAAGGTGAGCAGGCTTAATCCCTAAATCTAATTAATTACAAGTAAGGTGTGCAAAATGGGACAAGAATATTTTATAATATATTATATTATAATTCTTATCTATCATCAGGAAAATAAGCATTGACTAAATGAAACCAGCAGTTGGCATAATGGCTATGTCATGGGACTCCCATGTAGTCGACAGCAGTTCAAGTCCCAGACCTGAGCTTAAACTCACGCCAGGCATGAGTACCTGCCCAAGATCCCGAGAGGAGAATGGAGGAGAAGGGATTGCAGCATGGCCATCCCCCCTGGGGGGTGATTTCTCACTTTCTGTCTCTCTGTCTCTGTCTTTCTGGTGAGCTCACACGCCCTATAGCAAAACACTCTCCAAAAAAAAGAATCGACTAAATTACTACTGTATTTATTTTTTAATATATTTTTATTTCATTTTCTTTTAGACATTCAATCACATTATTTAGCTTACAAAGTAAATATTCCAACATGTGAACATTTCTCCGTAGTCCAGTTGATAAAACTATAAAATTATCTTCAACAGATAATACCACATTTCTTTGTCCCATTAATGCTTTGCCTCTCTATTTTTCTTCTAAATGTCCTTCCTCAGACTCTACTCTTTCACACACACACTATATCTGGTATTTATATCCATTTACTGTGTTTCTATATCCTTTAGTCAATTGGTTTCAGTCATAGAGTGCAGACACTTGGTATATATTAAGTGGGGACATACAATGTCTCCCCTTCCTAGCCTGGCTTGCTTCCCTTAGCAGTAAATCTTCCATATTCTTCCACTTTCTGTCAAAAGTCAAGGTTTTGTTGTTTTTTTATGGCCGAATAGTATTTCATAGAGTATATGTGCCACAGTTTTTCAATCCATTCATCTGTTCATGGGCATTTGGGTTGGTTCCATGTCTTAGCAATTGTATGTATTTCTAAATTTTATTTCCATTTCTAATTTGTGAACTAAATAATAAATTGTTTTGGTTTCAACTATAATTGTTTCTAAATTTTGCTAGGGGCACATGGGCTCACTAAAGAGACACAGAGAGAGAGTGAGGGAGCATCCCCTGCCATGGGGGCCAGCCACACGGCAATCCTATCTCCTCCATTTCTCCTTTCAGGACTTTAGACACACACACATACACAGCATGTTTCTCAAGCTGCCAGGTGTGGCACTGAAATCACACACTTAGCCACAGGGAATTCAGTCACCTCAAACATTACCCTGCCAGCTGGCCCTAGTTTCAACTTTAATTGTGATCAGTCATATAAATAAAACCAGAGTAAAATGTGCATAAGCCTGATGAGAGTATTTTAAGGCTTACTTTTGCTGTGTGGGCTTACATGATAGTTACCCATTGCTTTTGTAACTTTACTACTTTCCCCTTCCACTGAGAGCCAATAAGCCAATATTCCTTGGGGAAGCCCTATCCAATGCTGCTATTGATGAGTGTCACACGGTCTTGCTTACCTCAGATTTAAGGTGTGCATGTGCTGCAAGCCTACTCAGTCTGAACAGCTCAGTCCCTTGAACAGAGATGGCTGAGCACTCAGTCTGGTCCTGCTACAGGACTCAGTGAGTTGATGACCAAGAAGCGGTGCCCTAATTTCCTTCAGACTCACGTAGGGGTGGGCGGAGGCTTTGAGCCCCTGGCAGATAATTTAGTGCCCACGAACACTGGCACATGAGCCACCGTGGATGAAAAGTGGCCAACACAGAACAAGAGGTGGTCTGGACCCCTGGACTCGGTCATTCTTGAATACTTACATTTCTCCTGGTGCGAATCAATAAATTCTCATTCCTCATAAGCCATGTAAGGCTAGATTTTCTGGCGTAGCAATCAAGATCAACATGCTGTTCGTAACATCACTATGATGTGCTATGTGGGTTTTTACTTTCACAGTGCTGCTGTGATGAAGCAAATACAAAGGGCCAGTGAGGACCCAGAACAAGAACAACGCAGTGGTAGAAATACCACCCCAGTTCCAAGTACGCCTGCCGGCTCCTCCTGAAGAGGACCTGGGTTCTCCATTTCTGCTACAGGGCTCCATTAACTTAATGCCAATTTAGCGGTATTCTTGTGAGAGAAGAACAATGTATATTTTTGTACAAGATGTTATTATATTCAGTTCTGTCTAGTGCCTACACCTACGTATTTATTCCAACATGATTGCAATTTACTATGTACAAAGTGGAACATTTTATACAGAGGGGAGGGCTAATTGAAACATAATACCAAGAGAGAAAAGATGAGACCTGGGATGAAAATTAGGTGCAGAATTGTACTATTAACCTTTAGAAGTTGTTTCTATTTAAATTTTGTAGAATAAATTGTAGAATAGAACTCCTCCACATTTGCCCAGAGGTTAAAAAATAAAGTCTTGTAAGCCAGAAGAATACCTAAGAATACCTAAATAAACTAATCAAAACTTTGACATTTCTACCAGGTTCTACTAACCTTTAACTACACATCAAAATATGATTTATTTTTATAGAATCTAAGAAAAACACACACTGCCATTTGGTTTAAACTTCTAAAACAGTCAGTTGTGTTTCTATTTATCCACAAAGCCTGTTAAATGTACATAATCTCCACTTGATTTATTGACAAGCCTGCTACATGCTTTCGCAATGGAATGTTGTTTCACACAGATGGGGAAAGAATTATAGGTTAGGATCAAGCGCACAGACATGAAGCAGTCAGTGCCTTAGCATTCAGAAATGTCAGAGTATTTAAATCTTTAAAATGTTTATAATTGCTTTTTCCATCAACGACATCGCTTGGGGTTGAAGGAATGTGGTGGATGATGGAAATTCTCCTACTCCATCATTTCCTCCAGAAAGACAACTGGATGAGCAGGTTAGGACATTCCAGTTCAAGTACCAGGAGCCGGTGCAGCACCTGAGTCCGACCGGTGTCCCTACCTCGCATCTCTTATTCAAAATAATCTCAGTAAAACAAAGGAGAGAATATGTGACTCTCTGCATAAGCACTCCCTACAAACACACACATGCACGAGCACTATGCTTTAACAGTATTACACAGAATTTCCTATGAATATTTGCTCACTTCTAATCAGATGAGTACATTGTTCTCATTTCCCTAAGTATCAATATAAATATGACCTTTTCAAACATTTACTTACCTGCAAAATGACCCTCTACTCCCCCTGTACCCTTCTCCTGTACAAAATAATGCGCACACGCGTGGGACCAGGCGGATGCAGCAGGTAGATGGTGCTCAGCGTGCGGGACCACACGGAGGGTCCAGTGTTCTCGTCCCGGCCGGAGTCTGGGACAGACCACACCATGAAGAACTGCTGGGGATACTCATCCTTCTCTCTGTCTCTCTGTGATCCAGGAAATAAATAAGCTTAAAATAGTAACAGCAATCAGTGCGTCGATGCTCAGCGGTGCCCTCTGGTGGACAAGTCCTTGAGAGCACCACGACGAACGTCCTGAGCCAGCCCTGTCCTGCCATGGGCGAAGAACACACATTGGCCAGAAAAGGTCCCCACTTAATATATACCGAATGTCCGCACTCTATAACTGAAACGGACGGGCTAAAGGATGTACAAACACAAGAGGTGGATGTGAATGCCAGATGTGGTGTGTGTGGAGGAGTGGGGCCTGGGGAGGAACATTTGGAGGAGGGATACGAAGACAGCATTGGTGAGACAGGGAGGTAGTGTTGTTATCATTTGATCAACTGGACCAGGGAGAAATGTTCACATATTGAAATGGTCACCTTGTAAGCTAAATAATGTGATTGAATGTATTAAAAAATGTAAATTAAAAAAAGAGGTTGAGAAAAAAAAAAAAAGGTAACAAATCCTGAGTGAGGTCATGAACGCTGTAAGTCAACACTTAAACCAGCCGGAATAAGCCTCTGCATGAGCAATGGCCTTGGTGAGCTCACAGTCCTCACAAGTGTTCTTGTTGTTTTGTCTTCTGCCAGAAGGTTCATGTCTCTCACTGGAGAGAGACAGAGAGAGAAAGTGAGAAGGCACCTCCAGGGGAGGTGATCACATCACACTGCCTTCTTGATTCCTCCTTCCTGTCGGGATCTGGGTACGTTAGCACACACAGCCAGCGCGTTTTCAAGCCCCAGGTCCAGGACTCACACTGCTCAGTCAGCCATGAGGAACCAAGCTGCCCAACCTTCACGTCACTGGCTGGCCCTTTGTTTGGTTTTATACTGAACAACCAAGAAAAATACGTGACTTAATCATTTCTCCATGAAATTATATATAATGTACTTAAATTTAAATGCAGCCATTCATTTTTGGTGAGGGCCGAATGCTTTATTAAAAGTACCTGATTCATAAAGTTAACTTTAACTGTGAAACTTGGCTAAATTCAAAGTAAGACAAGGGGCCCAAACTGCGGTCTCTGTGTGGAAATTCTGCCTGTTCACGTGGCGATAGCATCACACCATCAGCAGAGAAATCCCATAATTGTGCCACGTGCCGCGTTTTCATTAATTGGGGCCTTACCTGTGTGCTAGCATGAATGGCCTTCCACTCATAAACAGGGAAGCTATTTCTGATCTCCGTGTTTTATTATATTTTAGGGACAATTTACTTACCTGTTTGACAAGTGCTTCTGAGGACTTAAATAGTGCCAAGCACCATTCTAGGACTGTAAGTAAGAGCGTAATATTTTTCTACTTTTAATAATAAGGGGAGATTCCCCTCGAATGAATGTCCACAGTCCAAAGTCATAGAGTTACCAAGGAATGACATTGTAGCTAATATTAGCAAACAATGCATTCTTTCTCTGAAAGTGAAGAAATAATATTTGAACTGGATCCCGTGAAGGTCTGTCAGTCCTGACTGCAGTGAGTCAGGACGGCCGTGCAGCA
>NW_006159879.1:339171-353508 GCF_000334495.1 Tupaia belangeri chinensis
TTTCCACGTCAGGAGACCTGGTCACGAGAACTGTTATCAAGAGCACACTGCCGGCTCATAACCTTGAAGAACAGCTGGTGTGACCTGACAGGACCTCCTCTGTCAAACACCTGCCCGGCCTCAGACCGAGGCCACCACTGCTATTGATCCTGGCAGCCAAGGAGAATTGTCCCCTCGCCTCTCCCCTCTCGTTTCTGATGTTTGCCTTTAAAACCGTCTGGGGGCTGTAAGACCTCAGGGGGCAAGTTTGCAGTTACCCGGACTCCTCTCATCCTCAGTGGGCAAGTTTGCAGTTACCCGGACTCCTCTCATCCTCAGTGGGCAAGTATGCAGTTACCCGGACTCCTCTCATCCTGGCCGTTCCCAGGTGTAGCCTCAAACAGGCATAAATAAAGTCCCTTTGGCTTTGCATGTCCTGACTCAGTTTACATTTTCAGGCGACCTGCTCAGGCCTACAGGAGTGCCGCAGGTATGTGGGATATGGGGCACTGGCTCCGAGCACAATGAACCGAATGACAAGGAGGTTGAAAGCGTTTCCCAGCTAGAGCACGTGGACACAAGAAGAATGTGTCTGGTGGCTGATGAGGCTGGAAATAAATGTTGATGCCTTTTATTCTATTCTAATAGCGAGGCAAGGGGAAGGAGGGAGGCAAGACAGTAATGTGAAAATACATCTCAGTGTGGTTGTGCAAGAAAAGACTTTGTCATGCAAACGAATCTTTATGAAAAGAAAGTCCTTGAACTCCCAGTGCAACCTTGGCTTGAGGGCAGCTGACACCCCACGAACATCACCTTGGCAGAGGACAGGTGACATAGGCCAAGCCACTGCCGACCGACACTAGCATTTTACTCAGAAAGAGTCTACACAGTATTCCACGGGCCCAATGATGGTTCCTCAATCAGTTCACTGTCCCCGGAGAAATTTACTCCACTTCCATAGCACTCTGCTAAACCAGAGTGCGCGCTAACGCTAATACCCAGAGCCACAGTCACATGGTCACAGACGGCTTCATTCACTGGCCGAGGGCGCAGCTCGCAGAGGGGCAGGTGTGGTGCCAAGCCCTGCAGTGCAAGGACCTGCCACACAGCTCTTCCCAGCAGCCGAGTCCAACACCATCCCTTCCTAACAGAATTCCACCGAGGACCAGGCACCCACCTGTGCTGCATGGTCAGTGCATGAGAACAAACAGGAAAAGAAAAAGCTCTTTCTAATGGGAGAATCCCATTCCCAATCCCACAGAAACAGCTGCTAAGTAGCATCCTACCTTTCTCTTCAGAATTTCACTGGGAAATGAAACACAGAAGATAGAGATCAAATGTGAGTTAGCTTAATAATAAAAGTTTAACTGGGAGATCCAGCTCTCATAAGTGGTGCTAAATAAAAGTTTAACTGGGAACCAGCAGTTAGTGTAATGGCTATGGCGCTGGACTCCCATGTAGTCGACCATGGTTCGCGTCCCGGACCCAGTGGCTTAAAACTCACGCCAGGCGCGTGTGCGTGCGGGCCCAAGATCCCGAGAGGAGAATGGAGGAGAAGGGATTGCAGCGTGACCATCCTCCCTGGGGGATGATTTCTTGCTTTCTGTCTCTATGTCTCTGTCTGTCTGGTGAGCACGCACGTGCCCTATAGTGAAAACCTCTCTAAAAAAAAAAAAAAAGCTGCAGAGCTTTGCCCATCGGAATTAAACTCAGCCTGAACCCAGGTGAGACCCCTACTCCTGGCCCTCCATGGAGTCTGCCCACTGAACTTCCGACCAGCCAGAAATGACATGAGCCTGAAGCCGTCTATACAATGGCTTCCCCAACGGGCACCTGGAGAATGGTGAGTCAGGTGTGCCAGGCCTCCTCCAGCACACACTGCGATACGTCGGCTCTGGGTGGTGTGGAAAGGCATGGTGGGGGGATGTGACAGACCAATCACTTGTCCAGCGGAGCCCCCGTGTGGAGACAGACAAGCGGGGAAGCTCTCCTTGGGGCCAACCAGACAAAGGGCATCTTCCCTGGGAGAGGAGCACGGGCCCTGCTGTGGTCACCTTGCTAGTGGTCTGAGATTCAGCCAGTGATGGTGACAGGGCAGACAGAGGTTGGGACATCACTGAGGTCCTGAGCCCACACTCCGCCCTCCCAGGTTTTGTTCTGTGCAATGAAAACATCTGCAAAATTCCAGGCTATTCTGAAATAAGGTTTTACCCCCACAACTGAAAGCACCACGATCGGCACTCGAGTAAGTGAGACCCCAGTGCACTGAGCGTGGCCACAGCAGGAAGCAGAGAGGAGCGCTGTTCACAGGCAGTGGGGCGCGACACCCAGGCTGCAGGCGATGGCCGATTCTCCTCCTACACTCTGGGCCAGGCTCTGCCCCATCTTCCCGTTCACATGGGCGAGAGGAACTGAGTCCTCTGGGAATACAGAACGAAAGTCTCTCTCCATCCAGCATTTGGGATCATGATGATCTTTTCCTTTTAAGCCACTTGAAATTTTTTAATTATTTTCTTCAATCATGATAGATCATGTGTGTATGCACAAGAGAGAAAGAGACTGAGAAAGCACAGAAGAGCCCCTCTGTGGGGTCTGGTCCCGCCATGACCTCCTTCCCCAGTCCTCCAGCCTGCTGCACTCCGGGGACGCCCTGCACGCCCAGCGTGTTTCAGGCTGGCCAGGACCGATATCCCAGCAGACACTGTTGTGCGGGATCCGACTTCTCCTGGGCAGGGCATTACTGCTGTGCCATGAAGCCAAACCTTATTTCACACTTTTAAAAAAAGTCAAGCTACTCTTGGGGCTAACAGGGCACCGGACTCCTACATGGCTGACTGTGGTCCAAGTCCCGGATGTGGTGGCTTGCTTTCTCACTTTCCTTCTCTCTCTCTCACTCTGTTTCTCTCTGGTCAAATTAAAAGAAAAAGAGAGAAAGAGTGAGAGAAAGAAAGGAAGAAAGAAAGAAAGAATCAGAGAGAAAGTTAAATAAAAAATTATTCAAAAGAAAAAAAAGGTTATTTTTGTCCCTCTGTCCTAGAGACAAACATCCGTCCAACTTCCATCAAAGTCAGTCTGAACCAAGAACAGAGGAGTGAGGACCCTCTTGACTGCCTGCACTTGAATATTCTAAGACCAGGTGCAAGAGTTTCAGTCATCTTCCCAAGCAAGAGTCCTAGTGATTATTGAACAAAAATCATTTATTATTTTAGGGCTAGAAGGGAGCTTTGTATTAAACCAGTGAAGATTTACATTAAAGTAAAAAATGTAAGTAGAAAACAGTCCCCGTGCCTGCTGTGGCCGCAGGGCAGAGGCTGAGATGAGTATCTTATCAGTGTATGAGAACAGCATACTTCATTTTGGTTGAACCATATTTTTTTTTTAAAAAATCCATTTCCAAGCATGTATTTGACCTATTTCTCAGATATTCAGTTAAAATATTTATCTTAAAGTAATGAGGTGTCAAATAATTGTGTGTCACTGATTTCAGAAATGATGCCTATCTTGATGGACTCCGAGATCATGCACACAAGACACGCTGAGATTCACGTTCAGACAAAACACACCTACTGATTGCAACCGGCTCCGATCCTGGCTAAAGCAATGTTTTCAAAGTCGTGAAATGAGGTAACAGCACAGTCTTGGGAAGAATGCAAATGCTCAGCAGCTACCGAAGACCAGGGCTGTGCAAGCTCTCCCCACGTGCAACAAGGAGATACCGATTCTTGGCACTCTGGGCCCACTCGCACCCAGGATCTTCATGCTTTGTGTAGACTGCAGTGAAATTGGAGAGGAGAGGCTTTGAATCAGTATCAACTAAATTCAGTTTAGTTCTATATGAGAAATGAACCAACAAAACACGCATTTAAATTAAAAAGGCAAAGTTTATCTTAAGGCAGTTAAGGTGTGGTATATAGTGATGATTTTCAAGTGAAAACTGTCAAATGTCCAAGAATAGATGAGTGGATTGAAAAGTTGTGGCACATGTACTCAATGGAATACTACTCAGCCAAGAGAAACAATGCGACTCTGACACTGGATACAAAGCCGACGAATGTGGAGGATTTGATGCTAAGTGAAGCAAGTCAGACTATGAAAGACAGGCATTGTATGTCTCTGTTTATAAACCAAATGTCTGCACTCTATCAGAAACTGGAAAGTTTAATAGCAAGGAGGGCAACTTTTGATACTAGACAGTATAGGAGGGGGTAGGTAACAAGGGGTGGGAGGGAGGGGATCAGGGACAAAACAAACAAGCAAAACATTTAATAGAGACACAAAGACGAGAAGTCTTCTGTGATGACAATGTACAGTATACGTCAATGTCTCCGACTTGACTAGCATGCGCTGTGTCCATGCTGGGAAAATCCATGTAGCACACTGTAAAGATGCACGGTGATTAAATGTAAACTAAAAGAAGAAAAGAAAGGGAAAATTGCCATGTATAACACAAGGCATTGTTCTAATTCAATACGGAACTGAAATGGAAAATGAAAATAAGCACAGGGTCAGGCACCATCTTTGGGACGTTCAGGGATGTTATTGGGGATGCCCTAGCACCCACCAGTCCCCTGAAACAGGCATTTTTCTGCTGCTTTGGATACAAGTCTGGGGATCTCCACAGGGGCTCTTTGGCCACCAGAGCCTGCTTGGACCAGATAGGAGAATCCAGAAAGGCTTCGGGATCAATGCCACTGTTCATAAATGGCTAAAGGGAGGTGGTGGGTAAATGTCGCAGCTGCTTCCCGGAGGAGGACCCTGGGACACCTTCCCCGCTGTCAGCCAGCAGTGATCGCCCTTTCCATCCACGTCTTACGTCTAGTTTCCAACAGGTGCTCCCCAGGGAGATCTGCCACGGACACTTTCTTTCAGCGATTTGTTTAACACGCACGTATGGATTCTTGGTGACTTTAGAATGAAGGAATAAACCACAGCATTCGATGATAAGAGAGATCCAATGATACCATGCCATATCATTCTAACCATTCTTATAATGACTTTCAGCAAAACTCTTCCCAGTACTGCATTCTCTAGAGCAGAGTGAATGTGCACAGGCACCAAAGCATTCTTCAGATTCCGAATTTTCACTAGCTAAGCCTTACAGGCACCTCCCCTTGAAAGGAGAAGGGAATTCTGGTGTGAATTTGGAAAATGAGGATATGCGAAGGTTTCAGAGGCGTGGGGCAGAAAGAACGCACCTAAACCAGGGTGCACAAGAGACACGACAGTGGAGTGGAGAGGTATCCGAACCAACAAAGGTTGATGATTTGTGATGGAGAAAGTCCTCTCGTGACTTCAGCATTCTCACCTACAAAATGAGGTGGTCGGGGGGACCAGAAAATGGCATAAGGGTTGCATTGCTGGACTCCCACGTAGTTGGCAGCAGTTCAAGTCCCAGACCTGGCAGCTTAAAACTCATGCAAGGCACATGTGCACGTGTGCCCAAAATCCCAAGAGAAAAATGGAGGAAAAAGGATTTCAGAATGTTCATTTCCCCCAGGAGGAGATTTCTTGCTTTCTTTCTCTCTGTCTCTCCCACAAGCACATGTGCCCCATAGCAAAAATCTCTCTTAAAAACAGACAAACAAACACACACACACAAGGCGGGGGGTGGGGGGAGCAGAATGATGGCTTCTAAACCTCTTGCTGAAGACTCTCAAGGGGGCCGTCCTGCAAAGCCCTGGGTCCCTCCTGCTTCAGTGAAGGCAGCTTCTCTGTTACCCTTTTATATAGTTTTATAAGAATGATTCACAGTCCATAGAAAAGCCTTTTTTCTTTTAATGTGCGTGGAAATTTTTGAATTTCTTTTTATTTACATTTACTCACTGTCCATCTTTATAGTACAACGTGAATTTTCCCAGCAGGGGTACAGTGTGTGTTAGTCAAGTCAGGTCAGAGACATTGCCATGTGCATTATCCACAGCAGATAACTTCATTTTTGTGTCTATTAAATGCCTTTTTCCCGGGTCCTCTCCCTCCCACTCTGTCTCTAGTCTCTACAGTGCCCTCCCTGCTCTTACCTCTCCCATCTCTCAGGCTCTGCTATGGAGTGTAGACATTCAGCATACATTGCACAGGGACATACGATGCCTGTCTTTCAGAGCCTGGACTGCTTTGCTTCACAAAGTTTAATGCATACAGGATCACAAGGATTTCTCTTCACTTGGAAAAATAGCACTGTGTGACATTTGTAATCTTTAAGAGCCTACTTTTTTTTAGACTTTTTTTTCCCATAGAGGATGTGTGCTCCCCTGAGAAAAAGACAGACAGACAGAGGGAAAGTGAGAAACACCCCCACCCCAAGGGTAGACGGCCAAGCTGCAATCCCTTCTCCTTCATCCTCCTCTTTGGATTTTGGGCACACATGCACACATGCCCAGCATGATTTTCAAGCCGCTGGATCTGGGATTTGAACTATAGTCAGATATGTGGGAGTCTAGTGCCTTAACTACCACGCCACTTGCAGGGCCTGGTAACTTATTTTTAAATAGCCTAGTGCTTCATCAGGATTTATGTCTTGTCTAGGTAACAGTAGATAGCTAATTATTTATTTCAAATCACTTACTTATTAAGAATTCACACTCTGCAAAACACAGATACAAGGGTGCCACTCTTCTGATTCATTCCAGTTAAAAAATGCAAAGGAGAAAAGACTGGCACAGAAATTCTAACTTCAGGGCCAGCATGTGGCATGGTGGTCGGGGTGCTGGACTCCCACATGGCCAATCGTGGTTCAAGTGCCAGACCTGGTGGTTTGCTTTCTCACTTTCTCTCGCTCTTTCTCTCTCTCTCTCTTTTTCTCCCTCTGTGTCTCTCTCCGGTACATGCCCTATACCAAACTTAAAAAATGATAATAAATAAATATTTTTTTAAAGAGAGAAAAAGAAATTCTAAGAAGCAAGTAATCTATAAACAACTAAATAAACCTATAGGGTGTTTTTCCTATATAGAAAAATAAATAAACCTAGTTATATTATTTCTGAGTCTTTTAGAATTCAGAAGTTTGTACACATGTAAAAACTAGGAACATGCGTTTTCAGAAGCCTGTAGCAAAGAGCCCTCTTTTTCTCAGTGAGGAGTCAGCGTGTCTCATACATGTAATTAAAGTGGCGCATGTTTGAACACAGCCCGATTGTCCGAGCGAACCCTGTGCTGCAGTGCAGGCTCTGAAACGTGGCCACGTGAAGCACCCAGAGCTCAGAGGGTCCCAGTACGCCGACCTCCAGCTTCAGGGAAACAGCAATGAAACCCTACATTGGTGATTATAAATGTGTCTCAGATATGGACGGCTTGGAACTCATTGCTTCACAAAGTGTGTGTCAAATGGGTTGTGAAAAGCTGGCTTGTGTTTTTAAAAAGCCTAGAAGAAAAAAAATCAACCATTATCAAGCAAAGTGATGTATCAGAAAATACCCAAGTGCAGCCGTCAGGACTAAAGGCAATTTTGCAAATTACTGTCAAATAGCATCTGGCAGAAAGAGCTTCTGAAACACAAGACGGGCATTTAAACCCATCCTTCAGTGCCCTCTGTGAAGGCAGGAGCTCACGTCAGTAGTTTAGTTCTGTGTATAATAAAATTTTATAGGGACTAACACGGGAGCGATTCATCTAATTATCTCTTTTGGTACTGGTAGACAAGACAATGTTCATAAAAGATTAGTTGACTGGCTTTGAACTTACCCATGCACTCTGGTTCGTTCTGGCCTGGGCAGCAAGCTGTGTGTCCATCTCGAAGGGACTAGCTGTCCCCGTCTCTGAGTCTGCTCCAGAAGGAGCACACCCCATGTGCCTTGGCACTGTGGACGCAAAGACCCTCCTTACCTTAAGGGATCTTTGCTCCTCAAATGCCCCGCCCACTCCAAGTGCCTGCTCATTAACCCCCGTGGGCTAACGCCTTTGCCCTGATGTCCCTCTGAGTCATCTGACCTCCAGGGTCTGCACGAGGTGTGGTGGCCCTGCCGTCTGTCTTTTCTGTCTATAGGCAGTGCATGTGATCTAGTTGGAGTTTTATTCCAGAAGCACAGAATTAAAATTCTTCTTTGAACGGATGCATGTTGTCTCCTTTTCCTGAGACTTACTTTATTTTATTTTTAGGTTTTTACTACAGGGTAAGTGCACTCACTGGGGAGAGAGAGAGACTGAGAAACACAAACAAGAAATGTGAAAAATCACCCCAGGGAGGATGGGCAAGCAGCAATGCCTTCTCCAATCTCTCAGGACTTCGGACATGCACGCAACACACTCCTGGTGAGACTTTCATGCCCCTGGGTCCAGGACTTGAACTATGGTCACCCATGTGGGAGTCCAGCACCTTAAACACCGTGCCGCCTGTGGCTCCCTGAGACAAATTTTAATAACATCATCATCTCTAGTTAGCTGCCAGTCTGTGTATATACGCACATATCTCAAAACCGACAAAACAAGATTAATTCACAAAACTTCAGATGTGATCATATCGGAGGAGCCACAAAAAATTACATTTGCTATGATTTATTATGGAACTAGAATCCTGTCCTTTTGCATAGGTTCTCTTTTACTGAAAACATTACTATTTGCTATGTTTAGAGGTCAGACTTACCTTTAATCAGTTTTACTTTACAGAGCAGGTTGGCCGTGGCTTAAGAGAAGTCAGCAGCCTGGCCCAAGCTATGCAGTAAGACAAGCTCATGTGTACATCTAAGCTGGTCACGTCGAAGTGCCTAAGTGTGCTGGACTAGTTAAGCAACTCAGTGATGGCAAAGGAAGCGCGGCTCATGCCCTGCACCCTGAAATCCTTACATACTCCGCTGCGACTGCTGCTCCAGAGACCTCTGGTCTCTGAGACCAGTGGAGACTCATAAACAGTACGAAACGTGAGGTCGACGTATTCCCTGCCCCGAGTCCCAGCCCCTCATAAACAGTTCTGCCCCGAGGTCAGACCCCAAGATGGCACTGTTTCTCCTGGCAGAGGCGCCAAGCCCTGAGCCTGACGTGCTGGCATATCTACTAACACTTGTCGGACCTTCTGGGGAACTTCTGTGGAATGCAGTACGGTAAAGAACGGCGCCGCTTTGGAAGGAGACAGACCGAGATTCAAACCAACATCCCCAGCTCCTCTGGCTGTGCTGCCGTGTGTGGATCCTTTTGCATTAACACTAACACTTGTCAACTGTGGTAACAACAAGGCAAACTGGCACGAGGATGAGCTAGATGTGTGAGTGATGGGCACAGTGCCCGGCGCTGCCATCACGACCTCAGGAGGAGGCCAGCCCTCGACCTGTGCCTTCAGCCTGTGTCGTTGGCCTTGCTTCCAGGCTCGGCTGCTCACCGCGGTGAACACACACCCTGCAAGGGGACAGGTAAGGCTCCCATTGTCTTCTAGGCCGTCCTCTCAGGTGGTGGGAAGAGCCTGTGTCCTGTCCGCCCTGCACTGAGCCCAGGCAGGGCAGTCAATGCCACAAATCCAATTTTTACAAAAATCTCCCATGCATATTTAGGACTCCTTTATTAAATGCTAAAAGAAACACATTTTAACCCTGAGAATAAACCGGTTACTAATCACACGACTAAAACTTTCCAGATGGACTTACACAACTTCATCATCTTAGAAACTAAGGACTTGGTAAACACCTTCAAAAAGAGCTCTCTGGGATGACCACCAGGACTCGGGCTGGACACAGGTTGAGACAAGATGGTCATACAGGATAGACAACTTCCGGGTGGAGGAAGAGAACCAGCTGGCACCCAGAGACAGAGGCATGCCTTCCTACATGCCCTCCATCCCTAAGCAGGTCTTTGGATGGTGCAGTCATCCCCCAAGTGGGAGAACTGGTCATCTCCATTTCTCTAGCACCGTGTTATTTCTGAAGTCGCCACTGGAAATGACAGCTGACACCCAGACAGAACAGACAGCGTGGCACTTTCATGCTAAGAATTCACAAATTTAGGTTATAATATTAGTTAAAGTCCAAAGTTCTTATAGCTCTGAGATTTCAAAGAAAAACTTTTATACTTAGTCTTGAGAGCTCTCCTTCTAGCATCTTCTAATCCTTTGAACACACACACTCATATACACGAACTCTAGCCCCTTTGCCTCGTGAGATCTTTCCTATGTTTCTAAGTAAGCATTAATAGCTCCCTGGATTATCTCGACTCGTAGCCCACTTCACTGATGCTTTCAAGAATTCCTTACAGGGAACCAGCAGTTAGCGTAGTGGCTATGTCGCTGGATTCCCACGTAGTCGACTGCGGTTCGTGTCCCGGCCCCGGTGTCTTAAAACTCATGCCGGGTGCGTGTGCGTGCGTGCCCAAGATCCCGAGAGGAGAATGGAGGAGAAGGGATTGCGGCATGGCCATCCCCCCTGGGGGGTGATTTCTCCTTTCTGTCTCTATGTCTCTCTCTGTCTGTCTGGCGAGCGCACGCGCCCTACAGTGAAAATCTCTCCAAAAAAAAAAAAAAATACTGGGAACCAGCAGTTAGCGTAGTGGCTATGTCGCTGGATTCCCACGTAGTCGACTGCGGTTCGTGTCCCGGCCCCGGTGTCTTAAAACTCATGCCGGGTGCGTGTGCGTGCGTGCCCAAGATCCCGAGAGGAGAATGGAGGAGAAGGGATTGCGGCATGGCCATCCCCCCTGGGGGGTGATTTCTCCTTTCTGTCTCTATGTCTCTCTCTGTCTGTCTGGCGAGCGCACGCGCCCTACAGTGAAAATCTCTCCAAAAAAAAAAAAAAATACTGGGAACCAGCAGTTAGCGTAGTGGCTATGTCGCTGGATTCCCACGTAGTCGACTGCGGTTCGTGTCCCGGCCCCGGTGTCTTAAAACTCATGCCGGGTGCGTGTGCGTGCGTGCCCAAGATCCCGAGAGGAGAATGGAGGAGAAGGGATTGCGGCATGGCCATCCCCCCTGGGGGGTGATTTCTCCTTTCTGTCTCTATGTCTCTCTCTGTCTGTCTGGCGAGCGCACGCGCCCTACAGTGAAAATCTCTCCAAAAAAAAAAAAAAATACTGGGAACCAGCAGTTAGCGTAGTGGCTATGTCGCTGGATTCCCACGTAGTCGACTGCGGTTCGTGTCCCGGCCCCGGTGTCTTAAAACTCATGCCGGGTGCGTGTGCGTGCGTGCCCAAGATCCCGAGAGGAGAATGGAGGAGAAGGGATTGCGGCATGGCCATCCCCCCTGGGGGGTGATTTCTCCTTTCTGTCTCTATGTCTCTCTCTGTCTGTCTGGCGAGCGCACGCGCCCTACAGTGAAAATCTCTCCAAAAAAAAAAAAAAAAAAAGAATTCCTTATATAGCCTCAAATGAATGACATATACCCTGCTGGTCATTTCTCTCTAGTTTTTTGTTTGTTTATTTTGTATTTTTTACATCTCACTTTTTTGAAAAAATGGTCTGGAATGTTTGCTTTTTGGTCAGATGATGGACATCAAAGCAAATATTCCTGTGGTGGAAGATAGTACGTGGTATCTTAAGAACATTTTAAAGTTATTAGAAGTCTATGAGAACAATGAGGACTGGAGGACTGGCTGTGTTAAATTTTCTCTGATAGGAAATCTATTAAGAAATGAACTCATGGGCACCCGTCAATCGGTGGGGAAAAGAAAATCTCTATTGACAAATGGTGTTGGAAAAATTGGGTATCCACCTGCAGAAAAATGAAATTGGACCGCTATCTCTCACCATTAACAAAATCAACTCAAAATGGATCAAAAACCTAAACCTAAGACTGCAAACTATAAAACTACTGGTGGAAAACACAGAGGGAACTCTTGGAGACATTGGAGTAGGCAAAGACTTTTTAAATAAGATCCCTAAAACATAGGCAATAATTTCAAAAATAGACAAGTGGGATTACATCAAGTTAAAAAACTTCCGCTCAGCAAAGAAACAATACTTAAAGTGAATTAACAACCTTCAGAATGGGGGAATATATTTTCAAACTATGCCTCAGTTAAGGGACTGATAACCAGAATGTACAGGGAAAGCAGCTTACCAGAAAAAGAAAAATCAACCCAATTAAAATATGGGCAAATGAGGGACCAACAGATGGCATAATGGTTGTATCGCTGGACTCCCATGTGGTCAACCGCAGTCTGAGTCCTGGACCTGGTGGCTTAAAACTCATGCCAGATGTTTGTGTGTGCATGCTCAGAATCCTGAGAGCAGAACGGAAGAGAAGAGATTGCGATGTGTTCATTCTCCCTGGGGGGATGATTTCTCACTTTCTGTCTCTCTGTATCTCTCTGTCTCTCTGGTGAGCACATGTACCCTATTAAAAAAAATAATAAAAAAAAAAACCTCTCTTAAAAGAAATGATGGGCCAATGAACTAAAAAGACAACTTTCCAAAGAGGACATATGAACAGCCAAAAAGCATATAAAAAAAAGAAAATACTGGGAACCAGCAGTTAGCGTAGTGGCTATGTCGCTGGACTCCCACATAGTCAACCATGGTTCACGTCCTGGACCCGGTGGCTTAAAACTCACGCCGGGCGCGTGTGCGTGCGTGCCCAAGATCCCAAGAGGAGAATGGAGGAGAAGGGACTGCGGTGTGGCCATCCCCCCGGGGGGTGATTTCTCGCTTTCTGTCTCTCTGTCTCTCTCTGTCTGTCTGGCAAGCACATATGCCCTATAGCGAAAATCTCTCCAAAAAAAAAAATGCTCAACATCGCTTATCTTACAGGAGATGCAAATTGAAACTGCAATGAGATACCACCTAACTACAGTCAAAATAGTTAAAATAAAAAAAAAAAAAAGCAATGGTAAGTTCTGGTGAGGCTGTGAAGGAAAGGGAACTCTCCTACACTGTTGATGGGAATGTAAATTATTACAGCCACTATGGAGAACAATAAAGAGATTCTTCAAAGACCTACAAATAGAATTACCATATGATCCAGCAATTCCGCTCCTGGATATCGACCCAAAGGATAGGAAAACATTCAATCATAAAAACATTTGCACATCTATGTTTATTGCAGCATTATTCACAATTGCTAAGACATGGAATCAACCTAAATGTCCATGAATGGATGAATGGATTGAAGAAGTGTGGCACATATACACCACAGAATATTAGCCATAAAAAAACAATGAGACCATTTGATAGAACGTAGACAAATGTTGAAGATTTACTGCTAAGCTAAGCAAGCCAGACTATGAAAGAGTGGCATTGTATGTCCCCACTCAATATATACTAAATGTCCGCACTCTATGGCAGAAACTGAAAGAGTAGACGGTACAAAGGCATGGAGAGCAACTGTGGAAACTAGAGACAGTGTGGGATGAGGGTGGGAAATGGAGTAGGGTGAGAGGGAAGGAATCATGGGAAAGAAAGAAGCAGAACATTTAAGGGAAACAAAAATGGAAAATGATCTGTTGATGATAATATGTATGTTAACATCTTTGAACTAATGTAGAGTGTATGCACAATGGGTAAACTCATTTGGTATACACAGTGATGGAATGTAAAATAAATAAATAGTTATAAAAATAAAATAAAGAAATGAATTCAGAAAAAAACAGCTTTTTTCACCTTGGAGACATTTGCCAATTCTGGGCATGACTAAAGACGTGGGTGTGGTCCACTTAGAATGCTATTTCTAGAGCAGAATTTAACAACCAACCTTTCTTGAGGCATCAGAGGGATAGGTGCTGGGATATGTTCTAGAAGTCCATCTTCCAGAGGAAATGCCATAGGAGTCAGGATTTAAGATGTAGGAGTTGGTTAAGCAAAGACAAAAGAAGAAAGTCTTCCAGACTCAGAGAGAGATCAGCATATCTAACACCATAGAAGAAGGAGTGGGAGGAGGGAGTGCAGCCCTGAGAAGAGGCAAGAGAGACTGTGGAGCGGTGGTTTGGGGAGGAGTTAATCAAGTTAATTGACAGACAGTGATGCTTCGGCCCAGGTAGTAGACGCTGCTGCCTCAAAGGCAGGCAAGGCAATCTGGAAAGGTAAGTATGAACTTCACTGGAAAAACAACTCAAGGAGCTGTTTAATAACCAGATATAATTTCTAATAAAGTCATGAATTGTCTTATCTCTCTTGGAGTACTGCATTTTCAGTCTATGGACTGTCTCTAATTTTCCATTGTTCCATATCTCTCAGGATAATATTCAGCCCTTGCACAAAGCCCAGTGGAAGTACTTATGGGTGTCTCTTCCATGAGAGCTCCCAGATGCCTGTGTATAAAGATTCTCTGATTTGGCCCACAGCCTTTTCTGCCTGAAGTGCCCCACTGCCCTCACACCTCACTACAACCTGCGTCTCCCAAGAAACTTCTACTTGTCCTTCAAAGTTCAATAAAAGCGTGCACTTTGCCCCTTTCTTCCCCATAATGCTTTCTCTTGCTTCTTCTGTGTAATCCCTGCTGTGCTGCGGGGTTTTTT
>NW_006159879.1:353712-360888 GCF_000334495.1 Tupaia belangeri chinensis
ATCCCTGCTGTGAACATCACGGCTTTTTGATCTGCCCTTGTTCTGTGCCCACCATAGTGTCTGCCACAGAGTCAGAGCTCAATCAACATCTTAGAAAGAAGTGCAGCAACCTCTTTTCCCATTTTTAGCAAGACAGTAAGTGATGTGTATGTTGAACCTTAATGAGAGTGACAACTTAAATACATGGACCCATCTCTAGGCTACCTTTTGTTGTTCCAGGGAGAGAGTTGAGTAACGAAATTGTTATAAACTAGTCAGCATTTTATAAACCTGCAGTCAGTCACAGAGAAATGAGTTTAAATTAACAGTAAAAAGTGAAGGTGTCTGTATGTATTTTATATTTAACCATCTGCTCCTTAAGGGACCCTCTGGCAGGACATGTTTCTGATGGCTGTCCTGTGTGGAGTTACCCTTAAGTATTCTTTTGTTCCTACATGATGAGACGGCAGAATCCAGTGAGAATCTGATGATTATGAACTCAAGGAAGAGGTATTGAGAATCGTCACCAGCTAGGCCTATAGCTAAGATTATTATAATAATCTAGAAGGAAAATGTAACCCTTACCAGCAAGCACCTTGGTGCCAAAATGGTGTTGGCAGTGTGTGCAATGAACACCACTTTGCTTACCACATACCGACACATTAGAGTGACTGTGGCTTAAAGAGAATCACTTCTTTAAATAATGGATCATCAGTTTAAAACAAAAATGCTATCACAAAAGTAGGTTAGGCTTAAAAATCAGGAAATTTATTTTATCCTCCAAACCATACAGGAAATCATTTAAGAAAGCAACTGATCCATTAAAGAGTGGAAAGTAAAGTCGCTTCAACTTAATTATTCCTGTAATTAAGCATCCCTTTTCTGTAAGGTTGGGAGTCTTTTCTACATTAATAAATTATTTCTCTTGTCATACCAATTATAAAAGATGTATTTCTGTACTTCAGAGTTAATTATGAGAATTGAGTTCTAAATTTCAAAGTTATCTAATTCTTTAGTTATCTGTAATAATTTTCAAACTTTTTGTTGCAAGTCTTCTTTTCGAAATCTCAACTAATTTTGGCTGGTATTTAATTATGTTACAGACAATTTCTTTTTCAGATTTAGTCTCAGATTAGTTTTCTTTTTTAATGACCATCATTTGTGGTACTTTTCATGAGTTCAACTGTATTCTAGAAGCATTCTTGGTGTCGCTAATACTGATTTTATTAAGAGAGGAGCATTCAATATATCAAAAGGAAAAATCTTTACCTGTGAAAAGACAAACCTATTTTATATAGTAAAGAGAAATATTAAATAATTAAAATAGAAATAGTTTTCATAACATAAGCCACCAATACCCACAAAGTGTTCGAAACACTAATGATAAACCTTTAGGTGGACTCTGTTAAAAAAAAAAAAAGTGAAGTCTGCCACCACATCCTAGGCCATAATTAACACCATTGACTTAAATGTCATATTTAGCTTGTTTTGTCTTCAATTAATTCATCGATATATTTCATGATTTTATTAGGTATCTTATGACTGTCCCTGATCACTTTTCAAACCGTGATACCTTCTTTCTATAGGTGCCAAAGGGCCCTAATTACTTCAGAACAATTTTAGCCACTTTTTAATCTAGACTTCCAGCATTTATCTAAGCCACAAACTACCAATTAACCTAATAATTTTCTGTAAAAAAGTATATAAAGTTATTTATGATTTTCCTTGAAAATCATTTACAGTTCATCAAATAAAATGTGCATTCATTACGATGAGAAAGGAATAAAATAGCATTTATCCAGTGTCTACTTAATGTCCCAGACACTGAAATAGACCAAAATATGTCCTATCATATAATCTTTACAAAAATTGAAAGTATCATCATCTCCCTTCACATATGCAGAAATTAAAAAGCTCAAAATATTAAATATCTTGCCCAAAGTTGTATGCTTTAGGCAAATTAATAATTAGGCAGATTCTGCATATTCTAACTCTGAAGTTGACATTTCTTTTTATTATAGAAATACATTTGCCAATATAAATGCAAATTTTTTTATGAAAGAGCTCTATTTGGAAAGCACAATGAAAATATCTGGCACATTGATACTTATTGACATTCCAGCAACAATAATGAAATATTTGGGTGCCTTTCCCAACCCACAACTTCCCTGGGAATGTAACTGAACGTGTCTTTGAGGAGATGCGCTCCTCCCGGTAAGCCGGTAAGCCTCCCCGTCGTACTTCTGCAGGGCTCAGGATCTGCCTTCATCTCCAGTGCTCAGAAGTAATCATCACTAGTTATTAGGAAAATGATGACACCTCGGTAAAAATTTCTTTGTGATGAGTGAAAAAAAAAAAAAAACAAGAGGAGAGAAAAAAGAAAAGGTAATATTTCAATTTCAGAAAAATACTGCACTGAGCATCTTATATACCACCTAGAAAAATAAAGAACTGAAAATGCTGTCCCATTCAAGCTGCTTTCTGGAAATGTGGGTCCTCACTTCAGATTTTTGCAATCAGACAATAATTTTGTAACAAGACAGGAAATTCAGTCCTGACCAGTTCAATCTATGCAGCACTCTCCCTACTGTCAGCAAGTCCTTCTCTTTCTTTCTCACTTCCCTTTCCTTCCTTCCTCCCTCCTCCCTCCCTCTCTTCCTTCTGTCTTTTTTTAAATTTAAATTTATTTATTTACATTCATTCACTATACATCATTACAGCATACAAAATGAGATTTCTCATTCAGAATACACTGTATATTGGCTCAATCAAGCACATCAACATACGTATTATTGTCAACAAATAATTTTCCATTTCTTGTTTCCTGTATATTTTGCTTTTCTTTGCCATCCTTGATTCCCTATCCCTCCCCCTCTGCTGTGTCCCACCCTCCTCCCACACACTCTCTGGTATCCATGGTTGCTTTCTGTGCCTTTTCCCCCCATTTTATTGATTTGCTAATGAACTTAATTAATCTAAATATTTCCAATAGCAAGCACAGCTGATATATACATATCCATGAACACAAGTCTGAAACCTCAGTGAGTAGAATGAACATACTATAAAGTAGCACCTAGATGGGGCTATATAGCTTACTGCAGTCATCAAATATGCATTTTTTCCTGAAACATTTTTTAAATTAATTAATGTACATCATCTCCTAATCGTTGTCACAGCATACAGAAAGTGGTTTCCCATCCAGAATATACTGCATAGTGGCTTAATCATGTATGTTATCATCAATAATTTTCCATTTCTAGTTTCACATATATATGTGTATGTATATATATGTATATGTGTATATAAACATACATACACTTCTCACACTATCTCTGGTGTCTACAGTTGTAATCTATTCCTTTCTCCCCCGCTTTTTATTGATCACACAATTTCTTAAATAATCTAACTACTTTCTATAGCAAATTCAGCTGGTAATTTCAAGAAAAGCAACTTTGAATTGGTAAGGAAACTTGCCTAAAACTTGTCTTTTTTTTTTAATTTTATTTTTTTATTATCATCATCATAATCTTCTTTATATTACATTGGATTACATATAACTTTACAGTGTATTACATTGTTTTTTCAAAAGGGAATGCCATGCATGTCAGTCAGTACAGAGTCATTAATCTCCCCACTTCAACATTCAATATCTTTTCTATGTTTTCCCCAATCATTATTTTTATTATTCTAATTATTTTTTAAAACAGTCAATTGCTATTTCTCATTTTGCTTGTAAAAAATACTTTGCCCGTCATGAAACACTTCTCAGACCAATCCAGTTGAGAATACTATACATGTCATCATCAACAGTTAATAAGCCCTATCTGTTTCTCACTAACGTCCTGCCTCTCTATTGTTCACTTGCTATCTTTCTCTATCCTCTTCTCTTCACTTACCCCATTCCACACTGTCCTATTCTCATTAAGTACCTTCACTGCTTTTATGTCCTCCGATTTTTTGCTCTCTATCATAGAGTGCGGATAGTCGGTATATATTGAGTGCCTAAAACTTGTCTTTACAATGATCACAACACCACATTTCCTGAAGCATTAGGAAAGCACCCGATTACTCCCAAGAAAGTGTGTGGTGTGATTGCTTTTCCTACAGGTGTGCACTAAACCACTTCCTTCTTGGAGGAGCTTGGACCGATTAGTTAGTTTCAGTCTTCCGTTCTCTTATGGACAATAGTGATGTTCACACTGCATGTACTGCCTGTTTCTTGAAAGTGGGCATGAAGATGAAACAGTGTTTGCCAACCTCTTGGTACCTGCCCGCACAAAAGGTGCTACAAAGTACTAGAGGAGGCAGAAATAGGTAAGAGCCCCTAAAATAATTTTTACACAGATAATTTTAAATTCATTGCATAAGAATTTGATGTGCGCATGTGAAATATCGTGCAAGGCTTTGTATGGTGGTTTCTGAAGTTCAAAGTAAATGTGTGGTAAGATCTGCATGGAAGCTTCTAATCCTTCTGTTCCCATAAACTTTAGCTGTGAGTTCAAAGGTCACAACATTTTATCAAGCAGGACATGGTGACCACTGATTTCTGCTTAAGGTTGTAGTTTTTTACTTAGTTTAGAAAAGACTAATAAAGTCTGAAGAGCCCTCGGTTATTTTAATGCTGGGGGTAGGTATTTCCTTGGTGAGGGTAAACTCGCACAGAGACCATCTGCTGAAACCATGATCACAGGACGTGGCCTCTGATGGGTGTCGTCAGGGTCCTTCTCTGTTCGTCTCTTTTAGACGGGACCTTCGCGCACACAGCACCTCTGTGCAGGCCCAGTAATCCAACCTCGCTATGTCTCCACAGGTTTGATTTCAATTGCAATACAATATATGATAAAATTATTTTTTTTCTTTTAATAGTAATAACTCTTTTACCATTATATGATCTGTAACAATAAACCAAATACAATCCTCACACTATCTAAGCCCCAATCCTGTATGTGGCAATGAATAATAGCTGATTTTATTCATAAATTGTCAACTAAAGTAAAAATGTATATTATTTGCCCAATAATACAAATAATTCACTTAGAGGTATAACTTAATTTTTGTACGATAACACAAGAAGCAAAATTATTTTTTCACTTTATGATATAGTACTTTTTTATTATATTTAATCACTATACATCTTTATAGCATACAAAAGGTTTTTTCTAGCATGAATGTGGTGCTTATCAGTCAAGTCCAAGATATTAAAGTTTATTTATGTATTTCTTCCACAAAAGAGACAGTGAGACAGACACAGAGAGATAGAGAGACAGATATGTCCAACAGGGTCCTCAGACCATGACCCAGCCCCAGCCCTGCCCCAGCCCCAACCAGGTGGGATGGGGGCCCTTGGGAACCCAGCAGGCACAAGGAGACCCAGGGCCTTCCTCAGGGCCTGAACCACAGAGCATCACCATGGCTGACCGAGGACACAGACCTTCCATAAGCCGATGTGTAAAGGCTGTCGCCTTCTAACCCAGCTCCTGCACACTTGTCAGTAAACATACATTGGAAGCCGTTACAGGAAGCAGCTGTTACTGGAGTTATCCAGCTGGGTCTAGAAATTCAAGATTGACCCAAGTTTATCTCCTGGAACCACAAATCAAACTTTTCCTATTGCAATGTCCTCCTTTACTTTAGGCAGGCTCTCATAATATTGTTCTCATACGTTGGCGTGGGTTGAGTCGGGGATGGCGATGTGCTTAACTTATTGTGTGGTCAGTCCCCATCTGAAAGGAAAGAGAAATGCAGCAGGCAAATGTTCTAATACTGAAATTCAAATCTGGGCAACCATGGAAGAGGACGAAAACTATCTCGAAATTAATGAAATATAATTAAATATTATTTGAGACTGTAGGACTTTGAGAAAGACACACCTTTCCATATTCCAATAAGAAAAGATTCTAGAAATCTACTTCTGTAAACCAAACCTTTCTTAAAACAACTATTTGTCCTGATATCTCACATTCTAAGGTGGCAAGGACATCACTATTATTTTAAAAATGAGAAACAGAAGATTAATATGGCCTTAGGGCCTCTACTGCTTCAGGCACATCACAAGGTTCTTCACTTCCACTCTCTAATTCAATCCTCCCCAAGAAATCATGGAGCCAGTGCCATACCCTAATCTGAGAGATAAGAAATGTGCGGTCCATAGAAGTCAGGCAATGTCTTCAAAGCCACACCGCCAGCAATTGTGCACATAGGCTGCTGGCTCCTTCCACTTCATGGTCTACGTGGACGGGCTCCTTCCACTTCACGGTCTGCGTGGACTTGCTCTTTCTACTTCACGGTCTACGTGGATGGGCTCCTTCCACTTCGCGGTCTGCGTGGATGGGCTCCTTCCACTTCGCGGTCTGCGTGGACGGGCTCCTTCCACTTTGCGGTCTGCGTGGACAGGCTCCTTCCACTTCGTGGCCTGTGTGGACGGGCTCCTTCCACTTCATAGTCTACATGGACTTTACCACAGAGTTCATGATATGAATATCTCCATGGCAACGCGGGAGGGCAAACATTGTCAGACAGAGCTCCCTTCTCAGGAAGGTCTACTCTGGGGCCAGATCATGGAGCGGCAGTTAACTGAAGACTCTTCAAGGAAGATCCACGTGAGAAGGTTCCCGGTTTGCATCTGGAGACCTCCCTGAGTACACTGGGCAGACACGTGCCCCTGGTCTAGGCTGGATCACAGCATTGAGACCCTGCCAGGGGTGCTTCCTCGCTCTCTCTCTTACCTCTCTCACATACGGAGTAAACAAATAAGCTTTAAAAATTTTAGAAACAGAATTATCTAGTCTAACAACAAATCAAAGCAAGACATAGAGGAATGGAATGCCATCAAAGGCAGTGAAAGAAATGCCGCAGGTTCTAGTTCGTGTTGTAAGGTACTTTCTGGCTCCACAGATACAACTAGGCCAAGTTTCCTGGTCTTCCACGCAGAACAGGACCACAACTTTGCGATATTCAGATAACTCCTAGGAAAAGATGCCTGAAAACAAACAGAAGCCGAGGTCATGACCTGAGCCACAGCAAAGGACAAGCCCAGCAAGGGGAAGGACATGAGTCTACAGAGCCCGGAACACGAAGGTATAAAAATTCACTTTGTAAAATAATGCGCTGGATGCAGAAGGCCCAGGCATGAAGGTGGAGGGCAAGCTGGACCAGGCGGGTGAGAGCGGAGGGTCTCACGAGGTAGGTGTGCCAGCC
>NW_006159879.1:360901-364548 GCF_000334495.1 Tupaia belangeri chinensis
TCACACCTGGACTCACTTAAAGACTGGCTTGAGCTGAAAAGCCAGCTGCTGCAGAACTGCTCGCTCTGTAGGGCAGTGGCTCACCTGGGGCGCTCCCTCCATTCTCAAAAGCAGGAGCCTCAAGACTACCTGGAGCTTGTTAGAATTGCAAACTCGCACAGACTCGCAGAGGCAGAAGCCCTCTGGGTGGGCCCTGCTCCCCGTTTAACAGGCACCCGAGCTGCTTCTGTCTCATGCTGATGCTGAGTCACTGTGTGTGGAAACTGCACTCGGACATTCCAACAGTTCCACGCAGTCTAGAGAGAGCGCACACTCCCGCGAAGGTTTCCGTGGCTCGATCCCGTCCTGCTCACCCCAGCCCGACTCAGCTGGACAGCGTTCACCCCGTCCATGCAGGCCAGCCCTGTGCTGTCGAGTCTTTGGACTGTTTTCCCTGCTGAGTCATCTTTTCCCACCACCCCATTTTTTTCCTTTTTCCTGTTTTTAATATATTCAGCCACTGTATATTATTACAGCTTGTACAGTGATTTTCCCAGCATGAATACACTGTGTATTAGCCCAGCTCTTACTTAACACCCCTCCTGAGCAATGCTAGGCAGGCATCATCTAAGACTGTGAACTCTAGTCTCCCCCACCAGGTCCGGTGACTCTCCTTTGACTCTGCGTTGTCTAGTTTGTGTGCAAAAGTTAAAAAGTGTCTCCGCAAACTACTCACTGCCATGAGGAGCAGAACCTTAGCACATTCGATCTGTTCATCTCCATTTGATCTCACTTCACCAAAACTGTCAAAGACTCAACCTCGGGCCAGTAGATGGCCGTACCCAAAGTCCTAAGGAGAGTGGAGGAGAAGGGACTGTGTCACGGCCAACCCCCCAGGGTTGCTTTCTCACTTTCTCTGTCTCTGTCTCTGTCTCTGTCTACATGCCCTAAAGCAAAAAGCAAAAATAATAATAAAATAATAATAATAATAATAACAACCTAACCTTAAGTAACTGGACTACCCATTGCTCCTACCTGCACAGCCTCCCAGCACGCCTCTGCAGCGCGGCAGGCCCTACCTCGGCCCTGTTCTCAGCTGTGAGCCGTGGTATTTTTCAGTCCCATATTCTGGGCAACAATGAGTGAAATGGATCTCCCTAACATCTCTACTAAAGTGACTGAGACTGTAGTTTTACGTTGTATTTCTTCCTTGCTAAAACTCACCAGATGTAAGACGGTGAATGAGACTTCCAAGAGGAAAAGAAGCTTTTAACGGCACTACTTCTCTCGAGTTTGAGCATCAAAAGTCCTTGGATGAAAGTGTTTCTGACGGGCGGGGTAAATTAAAACTGAAGTGTTTCTAAAAAGAGAGCATTCCAAACGGCCAGGACCGCGCAACACCTCGCCCGCCCCCCATTTTCCAGTCCTCTTCTTCGCCTTTCTCTCGACTGCTGGCCGGCTTTGAGAAGGGGAAGCGTTTGGGCTGACCTCTAATCTCCTTCCGTTCTCCATCACACTTTCCATGATGCGCGGAAACAGTTTTGCCAAATTGTTGAATCGCTACTCCTCGTCGTTAGTCTTTATCTGAGATCTGGGACAACCTCTGTAATGATCACCTAAATATGAATGTAAAGTTAGGGTCTAGGACACGCTGAGTGTCGCAGCTGGAAATCGATTTCAGAGGTTGATCCATCCAACTCCTTTATATTCCAAATGAGGTCATTATGTTCTCAATGAGAATTTGGTGACTGTCAGAGGCCAAAGGGTAGCGTGCAGAGGACTAGCACCCAGGTAGGTGCTCCTGACAACCAGCCGGGTGCCTTTTCATTTTAACACATCAGTTCCTAGCTAGAAACAAGTCAGGGGTTCCATGCAGTCGGGAAACTGCACCAGTGCTGACTGTGAGTATAGTACAAGCACATTTCCAACCTACACTAAACTCAGGTAAACTAGGGTGGTTGCTGCTTAACAGGAGATGTAGAAAAGCAAGCTTTTCCTGTCTGACGTGAAATAAACAGGACTTGTAACCAGCATCCCCTTTACTGATACATGCCCACAATTCTCTGCGATGCCATTGATCACCACACTCAGAGCTACAGACTGCAGCAGACCCTCTCCCATGTAAACAGCTCTGTTAGGTCCGGGTCAAAGCTCGCCGGCCTCCAACCAAGGCCCTCTCCAATGGGTGCCCAGCCTCCCACTCCCACCCATGTTCCACTGCATCACTTCAGGGAGTGAACTGTGGAGTCTGTTTGCCACTTTCATAACTCTTTACTTTCTGAATACACTCTAATGTGATGTTTTAGAAAAGTCCCAATCCTGACTGGTCCGGCCCGTGCTCTGGTAATTAGGGGAGCCAACCGTGCAGTTTGAATCTCAGTCCCTCGCTTAACAAACACATTCACACACGCGCCCGTGTGCCCCAGTCCCGCCATCCTAGAGAAATGGGGGAAACATTGCAGCGAGACCAGGTCCCACGGGCAGTGCTCTCTTCCCTCTCGCTGGCAAGTGCATGTGCCCTCTGACAAATTAAACAAGAATAAAAAATAATAAGTGAACTTCTATTTCAAAGCGAAAATAGCTCTGCCCAGTTATGAATGAATATTCAACTGTGTTAGACAATTGCGAATGCATTTGTTTTTGTTTTGTTTTGTTTTCTGAAACAATCCATTTACTAAAGAATGAACAAAATATTTAGGATGGACAAAACAGTATAAAATATGTTGATATTAATACAGCATCATGGTAAAAAAAAAACTGCCATTTTTTCGTAACTTGTGCTTTCTGAAGGGGATTTCAAGTTTCTTAGCCTTAAATAGACTAGATTGAATTCTGTTATTTATTCATCTTTAGTCAATAATAGTAAGGAGGTGTGGTGTTATTGGTGGAAGATATTCTGATCAACTGGACTGGGGAGAAATGTTCACACAGTGAATGCATTTGTAAAGTGATAGTCATCAGTAATCCTACCCATCCAGGAAGTTTATTTTGGGGTCACCTTTCCAAATGTTCTGTCGGAGTATTTACATGGAGTCGCCATGGTTGGGTTCTGAGAAGCAGAGGAACTCCTTGCCGTAACATGACTCAACTCTCTCCTCTACAAAAAATCCCATCTACTCGGAGAACTTAATCAGGTAACTTTTTACTAGTGAACTGGTCACTCCTGTTATGAGGCCCCCAAACAGGTGTGTCTCTTTGCTCGCTCTCCGGGGCCCCCTTGCTGTGCACTTCAGCATAACAGGCTGAAAACATGCCCTGGGTGGGGAAGAGGCCCCAGCCAGCTCACCTGTCTACGCGGCAAGCGGGGATCTTATCTTTTTGCTGTTCTGTTCTTTCCAATCAGTTGGACAGAAAGAGGACAGCCCCACATTCCACCCCGATGCACTCCAGTAAGTTTGCAATGTGTGTATTTGTTTGCTGGTCCTGGCAGCCAACACCAGGCTTCAGGATCAGAAGTCAGACTCAGGCTACTGCAGCAGCCCCACCAATTCCGCCCCACTAACTGCCCTGGGCAGTACCACGGGTGAATGTCAGCTGCTCACGCTGAGGCAGGGCATCCACACTGCGGGAGAGGGATCCCAAAGCTATGGAGCTGCAAGATTGTTCAGTGGCCGGAAAACACCCCCAGGTGCAACTCCTGACCAGGGAGAGACAAAGAAAGGGAAAGA
>NW_006159879.1:364647-375500 GCF_000334495.1 Tupaia belangeri chinensis
GGAAAGAGGCAGAGTGAGAGATACAGAGTGAGGAGATCTCTGCTTCCCTTTGGAAGGAAACCAAGGTCTCTTGGAAGGAAGGGGATGTCCTCTACATTGGAATCAGCTTGGGTGGGGGGCCAGCGGACAACCTCGCGCCAGCAGAGAGCTGGAGCATCCTTGAATGTGAGGAGCCCATGAGACCAGGAAGGGAGAGGGTCACTGTCCCTGCAGGGTCCCAGCCGTCTGGCCACAGAGCCCTGCACACAGATGAGCACACCTGCCCCGCCTCCCTGCAGAGTGCAGGCCCCAGTCCAGCTTGCTGAGGCTGTGACCTTGGGAGGGTGTTGGTGCCTCCAGCATTCCTGGTGCCTCGGGGCTGAAACTAGCCCTAACCCTAGCTCCGGTGCTGCCAGCCCTTGCACCAGGCTCCTGCTTCACAGACTCAGGATGAGGAGCTGGCAGGTGGTTCCATCTGGACCTCTGCTTTGTTTGAACCTTCCGTACCGCGAAACCAGGCAGCAGGTGTGTACCCTCACACACCACGACACGAGGCCGGGACCCCCCATGGGTTGGGGTCACCACAGTGTAGCATCATCGATGTCAACACAGGGATATGAGCATCTTTTCTCCCAGTTCTGTCGAACACTGCCTTTTCCACATTATAACGTGTTCTATGTAACTAGGGCTTTTCTGCATTTTCTGGGTGTAGTCTGTTTGCTGCTATTAAAGATTGTCTTAATTTCCGTGGCTTTGAACCAAGCTATAATACCAAGTAGCATATGGAATACCATTTTCCCCCACAAATATGTTGGCCATAATGTTGAAATGTTTTTCTCCCAAATGAACTTTGAAATCGTTTTATCCAGTTCAAAAAATTATTAAGATATGTATGAATGGCATTAACATTTTAAATTATTTGGAAAGATTAATATAATACATTTTTTTATTCAGGGATATGGTACTTATCTCTTTCTGTATCTGTCAACTTATTATGTTTTTTTCAAAAATGGAAGTCTCTATGAGGTTTTACAGTGTTATATTTCATTTCTATTGTGATGTATACCTCACTGTTACATTAAATGCTTTGATTCCACAGCTGTATAGAAAAGACAGTGATTTCGCTGTGCTTATTTTGCAATGAACCACTTTATTAAATTCTCTTTATAGCCCATAGAATTTCAGTTACAGTTCTGAAGTTTTCCACATAGTAATTCTATTACCTGCCTATAATAATAATTTTCCTCCTCCAGTATTTGCTTCTAATTTTACTTTAAACTTTTTATTACTTTTCAGGAAACTTATTCAAAAATGTGGACAATAAGTCACAGCAACTGTCTCTTTTGTGTGGTTTTAGCAGAAATATGTCTATTTTCAAATCAAAGTAAACTATATTTTCAGTTACTGTGCTTGAGACACATCCCAGATTGGGGGTGTAGCCACGCCACCCTCTGATGTCCTCCATTTTGCTGTCCCCTCAGGATCTGAGGCATGCCAGTGTACATCTGAGCATGTTTTACAAGTTACCAGGCTGGGATTTGAACTGGAGTCAGCCATGGGAGATCTGGCTCCTTGTATGCAGCTGCTGTGCCCCAGACCAGCCCTAATAGAATTATTTTTATTTAATGCGATTTATTTTTTTTTTAATTTGCTGTAGTGCACATATGCTCATGAGAGAGGGACAGCGTGGGGAGAGAAAGCAAGCTGTCAGATCTGGCTCTCGAACCATGGTCTGTCGTGCAGGGGTCCAGCCCCTTAACAACATTGCCACCTGCTGACCCCAGTAAGCTACTTTTTAAGTGGTATAGGTTTACACACGCAGACGGCCCCGTGTCGACTGTACCTGAGTAATGACAAGAAACAATGAGCTGGCCGTGGTGTTTCCGCACACCTGGAGACAGGGCAGACCATCGCGAGCAGCCCCCGCTCCACCCGTCCCTGCTCTAGCCCTCTGATTCCCACCAGTAAGGTAACATTAGCCTAACTTCCGGTTCATCTTTTATTGGTTTATTTTACTCAAATACTTTATCATCGCTCTATGCATCTCAAAACATTGTTTCGTTTGGGTTGTATTAGATTTTAGACCGCTGGCGTTCACCTAAGTTACTGCAAAGGAGCAGCATCCCCCTGTCAGCTGACCCACCCTGGCCCCACGAGGATCTGTGGAAAATACACCTGCCCAAAGAGGGCAAAGAGAGGCTCATGGAAAGGGCTTGCCCCCGCTTCTCACTGCTCTTCTTACTTTCCCACCCCAACATGCACAGCATTTGTGCAAAATGCATTTATCTATATCTGTACTGATAAATCACTAAACAAATATAGTTTTTTACTTTAAATTACTCACCAGGAAAATGTTTTCAAAGGCCAAATACACAATAATGAATTAAAGTGTTTTCAGAAACCAAAACTGAAAACTCCTTTTAAAAATTGTACTTGAAAAATACTTTACTTTTGAATGACAAGGCTGTCATATAACTGTATGAAGATGCAGACCTAGCAGCAATTTCAAAACAGTGCTATTCTCACGGCAATCAGTTTGCGGACGGCAGGGTAACCCGGCACGTCTAGTATTTCCCTTGGCTGGTGGCTGGTAGCGGAGTGCTGAGCACCACATAACGCACAGCAGGAAACTGCACTGACCAGTGTACTTGAGCACCCCCCTCTGCTCTCTGCTGTGTGTCCGGCCACACGTGCTGTGGAAAACATCCCCTGCAGCCTAGCTTTGCCTGGCTAACTTGAATATCTCCTGGTGCAATGTTAGGCAATTCTGCAACTGGACCTTACCCAAGACCCCAGGCTTCCCCACCCCCAGGCAGGCCGAGTTTGGAAACAGCCCTCTCCCTTAGGTCATGGCAGCCATCTGCCACAAGCTCCTTGGCACACACTTTTGCTGCCACATGAGATGCTCAAGTTGCTGTTTAAAGAATCGGGTCATGCATCTCCTCTCCCTCGTGTGCAGAACGTCTCTGTGCCTGTTACACCTCAGGAGAAAAGCCACACACTGGCCACAGCCTCTGCTCAGTCTGCCAGGTGGCCTCCCTGATCTCCTCTGCTCTCCCGTCCACAAGTCATGCCACGCTGGCCCCTGGCTATACTCTACACAGGGACCTCACAAGTCCCTGGAGGGCCAGCTCCAGGGTGCAGCAATCCAGCAGGTGGTGCCCAGAAGAGGCCAGGTCCCACATTCCCACGTGGCCCACCAGGGCTCAGGTCCTAGCTCCCCGGCCTTGTGAATCACACTGCCTGCCGGTCCAGGGTTCCAGAGGTGGAGAATTGGAGGAAAGCAGGATTGCGGTGTGGCCAGCTCCATGGCGAGGTGCTTTCCCTCTCCTCTCTCTCCTCTCTCTCAGACACCTTTGATGTTGATGTTAAAAAAGTAAAGTTGTGAAAACATAGAATTAAAGCAAAACTTTATTTCATAGTTTTATTCATGCCTTGCCCGTGACCTTTGCGAAGTCCCCCTTCCACGCTAGGTTGCAAAGCGGCATTAATAACGCAGGATCTCCAAAAGCCTCAAGAGTTAATAGTGCTGGGAACCAGCAGTTAGCGTAATGGCTATGTCGCTGGACTCCCAGGTAGTCGACCGCGGTTCACGTCCCGGACCCGGGGGCTTAAAACACGCCAGGTGCGTGTGCATGCGTGCCCAAGATTCTGAGAGGAGAATGGAGGAGAAGGGATTGCGGCATGGCCATCCCCCCTGGGGGGTGATTTCTCGCTTTCTGTCTCTATGTCTCTGTCTGTCTGGCAAGCGCAGGCGCCCTATAGCAAAAACCTCTCAAAAAAAAAAAAAAAAAAAAAAAAAAAAAAAAAAAAAAAAAGAGTTAATAGTGCTCATTTTACTTGAAAATGGGGGTAAAAGGAGTTATTAAAATAAGGAGCATAGCTAGAAAGTTTGTTCAAAGCAAAGTTAAATTTCCTAATGTGATCCCTGCTCTGTATAGTAAGAGATTAAGCTCCCGCCCCCAAGATAGGGAAGCCGCAAGTTCATTCAGAAAGAAACAGAAAGGTTCCTGTCAGGGCCCTGGGACAGAGTTGGGATTGAGAGAATGTTACAGGAGTATGCAAAGTAATTAATGTTGACAAATAAAATTGTTTCTTGTTTAAAGGGTACCCTGAGGTACCAGCACAATGTATAAAACAATTAACGAACAAACAAAAACTCATTGTGACATTTCATACTGCTAGAGAGGGAAGCCTAAAAGCTCTTACAGAGGAAATGATCAAACAATGAAAATATTTTTTTTTAGTTCTAAAAAGCAATAAATCAATTCCTTTAAGATTCTGAAAATATATCATTTCTAAACTAAAATTCTAAATTAAATCAAATTATCAAACAAGCATGAGAATAGAATAAGGAGATTTTCAGATTGTTCTGTTTCAGAGAAGAACTGGAGGGGAAGCACTCACCCAGAAGAGGGGAGTAACCCAGGGATAAGACGACCTGGGAGAAGAAAGGAATGGGGGCCTTGAACCCTGGGAGCATGTGGAGAAGCAGCCCAATGCCCTGTGCCCAGCTCAGACGGGGCCTGGCAGTGGCATCAGGGAGCCAATTCCTGGTGAAGATGAGATTGAAACGAGTCTGTACTTCAGTGAGGGGAGATGCGGGCAATTGTGGTGCTGCATTTGGGGATGACTTAGTAGCAAGTAAAATTAAACAGGCAAACATACATAGCACCCTCTGGTAGCGGGTGGTATAAGAGGCAAAGGTGGGAAACATTTAACTGACGAAAATTTTAAAAAACAACTGTTTTCTGTTGAAAAATAATAGTGAACACAGAAAAAAACATTATCTGGTGAAAATGTATATAATATGTTCCACTAGAGTAATATACAATGTATTCATGCTGGGAAATCCATTTTATATGCTGTAAAGAAGTACAGTGACTGAATGTAAAAAAATAAGAAAAGAAAAGAAAAATACATATATTACATACATCGTGATGGGGACTATATAAAATATGAAATTAATCTGAAAATAAAAATAAAGAATTAAAAAATAAACTCCACCCAAAATAAGCATAGCACAGCAGGGGCAGACAATGACTGTTCACTGTCTAGTTAGTGGAACTAGCATTTACATGATCATACTGGGGGCTCTAACCATGAAAAGCTGGTCACTACAGGGGCAGACTGGGGGCAGGAAGGCAAGAGGAACCCTAATCACAGGATGGACACACCAGGCTGGGAATGTGGGGGAACAGCAGGGCTGTGCTGAGGGGCTGGTGGCAAAAATGCACTAATTCCTGCTTGTCAGCGGGTGCCGTCAGCTGGTGGTGTCTGAAACTGGCAAACCAAGAGACAGCCAAATAAGCCTGCTCTGTAGACCCTAGCTGGCTCAGTTGCCGTGGAAGCCACAGACTGAGTAGCTCCAACATCGGAAGTCACGTTCTCATGGTTCTGGTGGCCGGAAGTCCGAGGTCACAGGGCGGGCTAACTGGGTTCCTGGGGAGGGCACTCCTCCTGGTGTATTTAACCTCGATTATCTTCTTAAAGGCCCTGGGTCTGGTGCAGCCATGTTGAGGGTCAGGTTTTCAACATATGAATTTTCATGCCAGAGCAAAAGAGATATGGAGATAAATACCCAAAGAGACCACTAAAAGGTGTTGCCTCCAACAGGAGCAAAACAGGAAAGAGGAGAGTAGGGTACTGTGGGATTTTCTTTATAGAGGTATACTATTAACTGATTGAATTCTACATAGGTGCAATTTGGTTCAAAATAAAACCTAAGCAAGAGGCAGACAGATCTAAAATAAATGAGTAGTTGTAGGTGATATTTTATTTAGAATATTTACTTATCTTAAAGGCTGTTTGTTTAATAACAACAACTAAAACTTAAGACTTACTTGACAGGAAGTTCAATTTGAGTCAAAATTGTGAAGAAAACTCACAAAACAGATAATGGTATCTTAAAGAGCATTAAAAACGTCAAGTGTGTAACTGAGGGAGGACACAGGTCTAAGCTATGTGGCAGAGTGTGCTGGTCAAGGTGCAGGCGAAAAAAGCCCTGGGTTGTAGCAATTGCCAGTTTTCAAGGTGTAAATTCTCCCCCATGGCTGATCACAGTGACTCGCTGAACGTGACGTCGGGAGAGCAGGAACACTGACTGGTAAGCATGCGTGTGCCAGCCTCGTCCACACTGCAAGAGATCAGGGCACCTAGCATGGCCACCGTCCATCCAGAACACTGCGAGATGCTCTGACGGGCTAAGGATAAATTAGAGTAATGTGTCTGCTAGTCAGGGAACACCGAAGACAGCTGCCAACCTAGAGAAGTTAGGAGAGCAGTCAGCTTCCTTAGAGCTCTCAGGTGAAGCATGACTCTGACATCTTGATTTGGACTTCTAGGTTCCAGAACTGTGAGACAACGCATTTCTGCCATTTTAAGCCACCCAGTCTGGGGTGCGTGGCTATCATCCCCCTAGGAACTGAGTATAGGTTAGTCCCAAGCTCTTATTCTGTTCGTTGTTTTCTGTTTCTGCTTCTACAATAATACATCACTTCTTTAATTACTATAGATTCATGACAAAGCAAAATATCTGGAAGGGCAAATTCCTCGGTCGTCTTCTTTTTTTTTTTTTTTGGAGAGATTTTCACTGTAGGGCACGTGCACTCGCCAGACAGAGAGAGACACAGAGACAGAAGGCGAGAAATCACCTCCCAGGGGAGATGGCCATGCCGCAATCCCGTCTCTTCCATTCTCCTCTCGGGATCTTGGGCACGCACGCACACGCGCCCAGCATGAGTTTTTTTAGGCCACCAGTCCGGGAGGCGAGCCGCAGTCGACTACATGGGAGTCCAGCGATATAGCCATTACGCTAACTGCTGGTCCCATTCTTCAAAAGGTTCTACCCATCCCTGGGCTTCTGCTGTTCCATATAAAATTTAGGATCAGTTTATGAAAGTTATGAAAAATAATTTTAGATTTTGATCAGATTTAATGGAGACTAATTTAGAAAGTAATAATATCATTAAGGTAAAGTGCTTCTACTTACAAAAGTGGCATGAATCTCCGTGCTAATATCACTAATGTTTTATAATTTTCTCTATAAAGATTTTGCACGTGTTTGGTAGATTTATTCTCAATCTGTATAAATATTGATGAGATTGTCAGTGGAGTCATTGTTATACTGGTTCTTACTGGTATAAAAACTGGCTTGATTTTGGTTGGTATGGTGACTCCATTTTCCACAAAGGTACTTGATTCCCTTATGATCAGCCCAATGAACTGTTTGGGATTTGTCCACAAATTATCTTAACACTGCATATAAAGACATTTTTATCTCTCCACATTCAGTTCTTATATTTCGTTTTATCTTTTCCTTCTCTTGTTAAATCAGTATAAACTTTAATAGAAGAAGTGATCATGGGCATCTTTGTATTATTTCTGACTTTGAGGGGATGGATTCTGAATTGCCTCCACTGGTAATGAAGTTTTGTACAGATTTTTTAAGATAAATACTCATTATCTGTGGCAGAAATGTTCTTTGTATTAGCATAAATGCTTTTTTAAAAATAATGAATGTGTAGAACCTTTCCTAGTGATTTCCCCATATCTATCTACATCATAATGTTTTCAGCTTTCATTTGTCCTCATGGTGACCATGGTAATGTGTATTAACATGTCTTAATGTTAATAAGCAAACATCTAAACAAAAGATATGCAGAGAAATATTTTACTAAGCAGAAAACAAAGAAATATTTTTCATGATGACAAGACATATTTTGAATGCTTCCAGTGAAATTAAAAATACATATATATTATTTTGTTGATTCATGTGACCTGTAAGAGGAAAATCACAGATGCGTTCCTGAAGCAATAAAACCGGGAGCGCATGAGCACTCGCACTTCAAGGATCAGACATTGATCACTGAGATGCCCTCAAAAATGGAATAGATACTTTCACTGTTTGAAATAATTTTCTTTAGTTATCAATTAAAATTTACTGTTGAGCTTTGTAACGTCACACAGTGAGCAGTTTTTACTACAGAAAGGAAATTAAACCAAGTGCACCAGCATTTATGCAGCACCTGCCTCTGGGAAGCCAAGAACCAGGCAGAGATGTCAAAACAGACATTTCTCCTTGAGATGTTTATGATGCGAGAAATAAAGAAGGTTGTTCAAGTTTCACTTCCAAGACAAAGCACAGCTAACTTGATACTCAGAGCATGGAACTCACTGACCAAACACTCACCGTGCCCAAAGGTGAGCCGAGAGTGTCACGCTGGGAAACAGAGTCGATCAGGCACACTGGAGGGAGGAGTGGAAGTGAGAACACGGGAAAGGAGAAAAAGCAAGATTCACAGGAGTGTCAGGAGACACCACAGGCAGGTGGGGTGAGGACGCCTCCCAGCACCACAATGCGCACTCCGGCGTCAGTCTCTGAGAAGCGCTGGGCCAGTGCATAGTGCAGGGGTTACTTCCAGATGGCATTTTCCCCCTAGCCCGTCAGAGACCTCCTCCATATGTGAATTCTAGCACGAGACTACTGCTTGATGAGTTCTCAAAAACTATGCCTCTAATGGGATGACGAAATAATAGATAAGGTCCTATATTTTAAGTGAGGATTTCCATGTGTAAATCAGCTTTGGGAAGACTCACCTGGCTGTACAGACATAGGAAAAAAGGAAAACATGGGTATAAGGAAAAAGAAAGTTCTATTTGTAGCATAAATGTGGTTCGAAAAGAAAAAGAGCTTTAGAATAGCGGTTAGAGTGAGGGAGAAGAAGAAATAAAACCAAGAAATATTGCAAAAGGAATTTGAAGTTCTGTGACTAACAGGCGAAGAAGACAAAAAGCTTGAGAGGGTTATTGACCCAGCTCAGGTGCCATGAGCAGGAAAGGGGAGGTGAACACTGGAGCAAGGGAGATTGAGTGCCATTCGCTGTTGGCCATTGCATTAGTTTTCTTTGATGCATAATAAATGGTCACAGACCTAGTGGCTCAAAACAACACACATGTATTACCACCACTTCTACAGTTAAGAAATCACGTGGGGTAGAACTGAATTCTCTACTCCGCAGTCTTTCCAGGCTGCAGTCCAGGTATCAGCAGGCGTTACAGTCTCAACAGAGACTCATCAGAGGTTCAGTTGAGAAAAGACCTACTTTTAAGCTCTCTCAGATCATTTGCAGAATTCATTTCCATACAGTTGTAAGACTGAAGCTTCAGAGGCCCGTTGGTGGCATGGTGGTTAAGGCAGCAGGATCCCACGTGAGCAGCTGCATGTGAACAGCTGTTCAAGTCCCAGACCCAGTGACTTACAGAAACACACCAGATTTTGTGTGCATGCATGCCCAGAATCCTTAGAGGACAGAGAAGGGATTGCAGCATGCCCATGCCCCCTAGGGGTTGCTTTCTGATCTTCCCTTTCTCTCAGTCTATCTCTCTGTGGTGAGCACATATGCCTTAGAACAAATTTTAAAAAGAAATAAATAAAAGTTTAAAAAGACTGAAGCTTCAAGTTTTTGCCGATCATTGGCTTCTAAGAGTCGCCTGCAGCCCCTTGCCACATAGCCTTCTCCATAGGCACCCTTGCACATCAGCTTACATCTTCAAAGCCACCAAGAGGGGCGAGACTCTCTCAAGCAACTGAAATAAAGGTGTGGAAAGTGGAAGGCAATCATGGGCATGGCATCCCACCCCTGCTGTCCTGCACTGTGAACTGTCCAGAGGATGACAGACCACTGCTTCGCCATGCTCTGCTGGCCAGGGGATGACAGCCCGTTGCTTCGCCATGCTCTGCTGGCCAGGAGCGTGTCGGCCTTGCTCCTATCCAGGCAGGGACTTACACAAAGGTGTGAACACAGGAGGGGAGGTCACTGGGATCATGTGAGGCTCTGAGCACTCTCGCTCATTTCTTGTTACATGTGAGATGATCTAGATTTAAGACAAAATGAGTAGAATTGAGATGGAATTCATGTTTGAGATATTTCTCTACAGTCATCCTTAGAAAATCATAGCACTATTATAAGGCACAGGAGAATCATTGAAGAGTTGTATGCAGGATCTTCAAAAAGTTCGTGGACAATGCATATTATATAAAAACTATTCAGGAATTTCAAAAAATTTTGCGCCAAAATAAACTTATTTTATGACAGAAACTGAAAGATTCAAAGATATAATAGCAGGGAGAGCCCGTATAGATTCCAGAGATTATATAAAAGAAAGGGATAGTAGGAAGTGGGCAGGAAGAGCTTAGGGAAAAAAATTAGCAGACACAAGAATTTAAAATTGTTTGTTAAAATATATATATATGGTAATATCTTAGACTTGATTGACAAAGACTGCATGCATACTTTGAAAAACTATATTGTGTGCTGTAGAGATGTATAATAATTGGGACCAGCAGTTAGCATAATGCTTATGTTGCTGGACTCCCATGTAGTTGATCACAGTTCAAGTCCCAGACCCGGTGACTTAAACTCACGCTGGGTGTGTGTGCATGCATGCCCAAGATCCCGAGAGAAGAATGGAGAAGAAGGGATTGCGGCATGGTCATCCCATCTGGCAGGTGATTTCTTGCTTTCTGTTCCTCTCTCTCTCTCTATTTTTCTGGAGAGTGCACACACCCTATAGCAAAAACCTCTCAAAAAAATAAAAAGAAAAAGAAAGAAACAAAAAATATATAATAATTAAATGTAAATAAAAATAATCAAAATAAACTTGTACTTTAATTCCACTTTTACATAAACTTCCCTCATGTATAATTTAAACTTTTCACAAATCTACAAATTAAATTATTACTAGGCTAAATGAAAATTTTAAAATGACTCAGATTTTACCAAAAATGAAAAAAGAGAAGACAACCTATCTATTGCTGATAATCTCTATAGAGACAGACACATTTGAGAAAGACAGAGAGGTAGACAGACCTG
>NW_006159879.1:375512-395783 GCF_000334495.1 Tupaia belangeri chinensis
CTCTATAACTGAGAAGTTGTTCTTTGTTTCCAGAGACACAGGTCGCCACTGTCCCAACTAGTCCCTGTTCTCTCAGTACCCCAAGAAGCCCCCACATGAATCATATACAGTAAGCATCAGACTAGTAAACCATACAGCTATTTAGCTTGTAACAAATAGGACTGTCTCTCTCCAGAGCTCATAAAACTGATCAAGGTTGCTCAGTAAAATTCACAGAACTGAAGTTTAGCAGCAGTCTGGATTTCAGGCAACCTCTGGTCTTTGTTCCTAATGCCATCCAAGTACATAAAGCAAGGATTACACGCTGAGTATCAACCAATACTCGCTGAGTCAGGTCAAAGGACTAATTCATAGGGCTGAAAACAGTAGCTGTATGTGGAATACTGCCGGCCAGTTTCTAACTCCTGGCATGGGGGCCACCAACACAGCTTTCTCTCTGCACAGCAGGTGATAGCTATGTAGGAAGCTGGAGGTACTAAGACCATAGCGTTACAGAGACACCCATTTATAGTTTTAGAAAAGAAAATGAGATGACCTGTCACAGCTGCACTGTGGCCGAGGCAGCTGCAGGAGTGGTAGGCAGGATGCACGGGGACACGGCTCCTGGCCATGACTCTCCTAATCTCAGTTCCTGTGCTCTGATGCCCAGTGCCCTCCTCATCACAGGCTGATGAATGAGGTCAAAATGGAGAAATGCAACTTAATAAGGTTTCTGTCCCATTATTACCCTTTGTGAGGCCCTTAGCATACTGGCTTGATGCACTGCAAAAACAAAATTTACAAATGCAGGACAGTAGAGTCTAAACTGACAAGATAATTTAAGAATCAATGGCCACAGATTGAACAATATGGAAGGAGGTCCAGAAACATCCTTTGCTGATTAAGATGTTTAATCTTACACCTTAGGAAAAAGCAAAAGTCCTCAGATGCCTATCTCTTTACGGAGTTCCTCCTTCAAATCATGGAAACACTTTCTCACCTCCTGGAATTGTCTATTTTCTCCTGCATTTCACTGAGTTTAGTTATGGTAAATATTCTGAATTCTTTTTCTGACATTTCAGTAATTTCTGGTGGAATAAATGACAGGGTTTTGTCCACACATATCAATAATAACCTTGAATGTTAATGGATTAAATCCTCCAATTAAAATACACAGACTAGCTCAATGGATGAATGAAATGAAAATCTTCTATATGTTCCTTGCAAGAAACACACCAAATTTACAAAGATTTACATAGACTGAAAGTGAAGAGCTGGAAAAAGTCATTTCATGCAAACAGAAACGAAGAAAGGCAGGACTCATGATATTGATATCATACAAAAAAATCTTTATCCTAAAGTTTTTACCCTAAAGGGTAAAAAGAGACAAAGAAGGACACTACATAATTTTAAAAGGATTAATTCACAAAGAACCTATAGCAATCATATGTATTTATATACCCAATACTAGGACACCGAAATATGTAAAAGAAAGACTACCGCATCTAAAAGGAGATGTAAACTACAACACACTGATTATGGGAGATTTCAACACTGTTACTACCGGACAGGTCATCTAGACAAAATTAAACAAGGAGACACAGGAACTAATAGACACCATAAACCTGAAGACTTGGCAGACATATGTAGAGTGTGCCACCCAGCAGCTACAAAATACATTTTTTCTCATCTTCACATGAAACATTTTCAAAGATTGACCGTATACTAGGCCACAAAACAATCCTCTATAAACTTAAAAGTATAGAAACCTTACCTAGAATTTTCTCCGACCACAATGGAATTTAACTTGAAATTAACCACAGAAAGAGTCCTTGAAAATACACAAAAACATGGACACTAAACAACCTATGCCTGAGTGACTTTCTAACTACTGAAGAAATTAAAACCAAAACCATGAGATTCATTGAAACCAATGATAATGAACACTCCACTCTCCATAATCTTGGGATACAGCAAAAGCATTCATAAGAGGAAGATTCATAGCCATTTGTATTCACAAGAAAAAAATAGAAAGATGGGAAGTAATTTAACATCGGATCTTAAGGAACTGTAAAAACAACAACGATAAAAAATTTCAAAAGAAGAAAAGAAATAGTGAAGATTAGAACTGAAATAAATAAATTGAGACTAAATGAACTATACCAAAAAAGGAAGTAAAATACTGTTTTTGTTGTTGTTGTTTTGTTTTGTTTTTTTGAGAGGATAAACAGAATTGATATGCCATTAGCTAGGCTAATCAAGAAAAACAGAGAAAAGAATCAGATAGATAAAATCAGCAATGAAGCTGGTAATATTACAACTGATATATCAAAAATACAAAAGAGAGAGAGAATTCTATGCCTGACAATAAGTCAGCAAACTAGAAAATCTAGATGAGGTGGACAAAGTTTGGGACATGTACAAGTTATCTAAGCCAAATCAAGACGAAATGGAAAACCTGAATAGACCTATATTAAGTGATAAGACTGAATCAGTAGTAAATTGACACAATAATGAAAAGTTATTTGCTGATAATAATGTATATGGCAATGTCTTTTTCTTGACTGATATGTACCATCGTTGTACTGGCAAAGTCAATGTTGTACACGGTAAAGAAATATAGTGATTAAATGTAAATTAAAATATTAATAAAATAATAGCCTCCCAACAAAGAAAAGCCCAGGACCAGAAGGCTTCACTTCTGAATTCAACAAAACTTTGAAAGAATAGCTAACCCCAATTCTCCTCAAAATATTTCTAAAGATTCAAAAGGAATCTTTCTATGAAGATTCCAAACTCATTCTATGAAGCATCCATCACCTTGATTAAAAAAAAACAAACAAGGACATAACAAAACTGCAGGCCAATATCCTAGAAGAATACTGATGCAAAAACTTTCAACAAGATAACTGACAAACCAAACCCAATAGCACATTAAAAAGATTATACACCATGACTAAGTAGACTTTATCACAAGGCTGCAAGAATAGCTCAATGCACGCAAAACAATAAATGCAATACATCATACTAAAAGAAAGAAATGTAAAAAACATATAATCATATCTACATCTGTAGATTCCGAAAAAGCATTTGATAAAATACAACAGTGCTTCATGATCAAGACTCTCAGTAAAATAGAGGTGGAATGGACCTACCTCAAGACAATTAAAGCTATATACAACAGACACGAAATTTAAAAAAAAGAAAATGAAAAGAATGTCAAGATGGCTATCAAATGAGACATAATAAATAGTAAATGATATTTAATGGAAAGTAAATAAACCAAAAAAATAATACTCTCTTATTAAAAATAAAGTCTTCTGCAAACATCACCATTTGAAAATAGAAGTACTCACAGTAATCTAACTGGGAGATGTTGGTTGCATAGACATTCAGTCTGTATCCTGTTGTGGATTTCATCACACAAATGGGAAATACAGAACACATTTAAGCTGAAGTCACTTTCCAGAGCTCCCTGAAAGCATTCATATTTTTCTATTAAACAGAGAGAAAGTTTTGTTATGACTTAAACAGAGTTAATTTATGGAAAACAATGAAGTATTAGTATGAATTGGTAAGTAAGACATTGTAAGTTCAGGTGTGTACGAATGACATGATTGTGAAGATATCATTCATTTTCACACAGAAAATAATATGGTCATTTGTGATATGTAAATATTAAACTATTTTTTAAAAACATATCATAATATATTGATATTCACTAATTTCAACTAGTGGTTAAAAGACATTTTCATCTTTTTAAGGTGAGAAAAGCGATTTATACAAATTTCCAAGTGCCATAGATCACTTACTTGCTTACAACAATGAAAAGTACCAAGCTCACTGATCAAGAGAAGTTGGCTAGAAAGCACAACCCTAGGCTCTTCCAATAACCAGGCAAAGCAAACCCACCAGTACAATGGGGCTGGTTATCTCCAGAACCCCAGTGGTCCTTCTCCTCCCTGTTAACTGCCCACCAACAACAGCCTCTCAGAATCTGATGGTGATTCTGGGGCATATATAGGAGGTCCCTGTATAAGTTCTCAGTGTTCCATATCTGAACCCAAATTTCCAAAGTTTATCAAGCATAAAGGCACTTTCAATTCAACAGTCTCCACATAATAAGATTTGCATTTTTAACACCTATGACTGAGAAGGCAGTCCTTGGCTTTGTGGTTAAAGGAGTTGGATCTCACATGGCTAACCTTGCAATCAAATCCCAGAGGCTTGAAAACACACCAGGGGCATGTGTTTGTATGCCCCAAATCCTGACAGGGTGGAGAAAAAGAGAAGGGATTACATATTATTATGACCCACTAGGGAGTGCTTTTGATTCCTCCCTTTCTCTCTGTCTCTCTGTCTTTCTCTAGCAAGCACACATGCCCTCTGGCAAGATTAAAAATAAAAAGTAATACAATAAGTATCTTACATGGTCTTATTTCTTTTAAATTACAACAATGCAGAGCCAGTAAGTGGCCTGGTGCTTAAGACACTGGATCCTACATGGCCAACTCTACAGTTTGAGTCCTGAACACCGTGGCTTGAAAAAAACATTTCAAACACGTGTGAAAGTGTGTTCCAAATCCCGAGAATGAAAAAGGGATTGGGGTGTGGCCATCCCCCAGGCAATGATTTCTCATGTTCCCTCTCTCTGCTTCTCTCTAGCAAAAATTTAGAAAATCAGAAATTTTAAAAGTTGCAAAAATACTTACATAGATTTTTATTAAGTAAAAACATAAAAGCCCTTGTTCCAACCATAGACCATGTCTGTTGTACATACAGACACATCAGATTCTCATAGGAGCTCATCACTCACACTCCACACAAGGGCCCTAACTCCATAGTGAGAGCTATAGCTAAGGGCAGAAGTCAGAGACTAAAAAACTGAAGAAAGTTCCATACTGTTTCCTTCCTTTTCCTTGAATGAATAAGACTCACTATCTCTTGTATTTGTGACATGAACAACAGATAAATCTATATTACCAGAATTTCCTTGTCCATCTGGTAGATTAGTAATATTATACCTGAACCAGAAAAATGATTAGCATTGAGAAGTCTGACAACTTTGGAAGGCTTATTTATTTATTTATTTATTTATTTATTTATTTATTTTAATTTGTTATAGGACATGTGAACTCTCTGGAGAGAGACAGAGAAAGAGAGAGAAAGTAAGAAAGCACACTCACCAAGGAGGATGGCCACACCACAATCCCTTCTCCTTCATTCTCTTTGAGGGATTTTGGACATGCACACACATGCTCCCAGCATGTTCCTCAAGCTTCTGGGTCCAGGACTCCCCTGCAGCCAGATATGTGAGATTCTGCTATTTTAACCAGCATGCCACTTGACTGGCCCCAGGAGATATAATTTCAACTATTGACTCTCCTGATTGCCATAGGTTCTAGCTTCTTCCATATGTGGGTGACAGTGATAGCCCATAGGACATGCTACTCTTCCTCTGAAGTCTAGCACCTGTAGGGCTGTGGATAGAGGAGGGCTGGGGCTCTGTTTCATCATCACCACAAAAATTATCAAGGAATCTCTTGATGACAAGTCACAGTCATACCAAAGAAAATTAATAATCTACTTCTGGAGAGATGCTCTAGAAAAAAAAATTAAAGACATTTATGTGCATAGTGAAAAACATAGAAAGTAAACAATTTTCCATGAATCTTATGAACTTCATTTAGAAAGGAGAAATAATTCTAAATATTACCACTATGAAATTGATTACAAATTTAAAATCAAAGATATTAATGTAAACAATGTCTTATTGATCACTACCCGGAGTTATCCTGAGTTGAGAGTATACTTGCTGGTATCCAAGGGGAGGAAAAAAAAACAAAGGTATATATCATGCTGGGTAAAGTCTCTTTACAATCTAAATGATGTATAGCAACTGAATGTATAAATAATAATAATGTAAAATAACAGAAATGAAATATTCCAGGCTTCCCAAGGCAGCCTCACTCTGAAGACTATACTCAAGATAATTCAGTGTAAATTTGTTAGTAGAGAATCCATAGAACTTTATTGTAATCTTTTGTCTTTTAGATAAAAAAAAAACTCAAATGTATGAAAGAAGAACAGACATTTGGTTCACATGACTTGTCTAGCAACTTTGTACTCTGTACACATATTATTCTTTCTTTTCTTTTCCATTATTTCCCTAAAAGTCAGGGGTTTTTTAATAATAAAATGCATTGAAAATGGTTGTCTATTCACTGTCTAAACAGGTCCAAGTGAACAGGATCCAAATATCTGAATACAATTAGGATCAGAATATCCCTCTATTTCTACTGAATCTTAAGCACAAAGAGTGAAAACGGAACAAAAGAGGGATTGCAGATCACCTCCTTCTGAATGCCTCTGAATGCTCTGATCAAACTTTAAGAATTAGAAAGAAATGCACCATCCATCAATGACTAGAAATCACAACAGGGTCACCAAAAATATGGGAAAGCAAGAAAATAGCTCTTCTCCAAGGGAAAGTAATAACTTCTCTTCATCCTCAGACAGTACAATGAAACCCATGGAAATGTCAGATAAAGAATATAGAATATCAAAAATAAAAAAGAATTTAGAATACTCATAGTGACAAAGCTAACAGAAATGGAAGAGAAGAGAAACAATGAACTGCAGAAGAGGCAGGAGAAAGGAGCTGACAAGTTCCAGGAGGTGAGGAAGTTCTTGCAAGATCTAAAAGTGGAAATACACACTATAAAAAAGAACAAAATGGACCTATTAAAGATGAAGGCTATAATACAGGAAGTCAAAACCTCCCTTGAAAGTATTAAAAGCAAACTGTATCATACAGAAAATCGAATCTCAGATGTAGAAGATAGAATGACTGGCTTAGAAAAATCCACCACAAAGACTGGGAAAATTGCCCCAAAAATGAGAATAATATATGAGAAATACTAGATACCATCAAACATCCAAACATCTGGATAACTGGTATCCCAGAAGGTGAAGAGATTCATAAGGGCATTGATAATCTATTCCATGAGATCCTGCAAGAAAACTTTCCAAACCTAGAGAGGTATTCAAAGATCCAGTTTCAAGAAATAAAAAGGACCCCAAATAGATCAACTCAAGAAGATCTTCTCCAAGACACATTATAGCCAGACTGACCAAAACCACAGACAAAGACAAGATACAGAGATTGGCAAGAAAGAAACATCAAGTTTGCTGTTACCCTGATGGGATATTCTTTGCTCAAAGATCTTTCATCAGAAACAATGCGAGTGAGGAAAGAATGAGAAAATATATTCAAAGTGTGAAGGGAAAAGCAATTTCAACCAAGAATACTGTACCTGGCAAGATTATCCTTCATATGGGAAGAAAAGACAAGAACATTCTCAGACGAACGAAACCTGAAAGAATTTACCAACACCAGAACAGATCTCTAAGAAGTTCTGAAGGGAGTGCTATGCCAGGAAAATTAAATACAGACACACAGAAATAAGAGTTCAAAAACTAAGAAAATGGCCAACTTAATCATAGGGACAAGTCTGGAGTTGAATATTATATCCCAGAATTTAATTGGGAAAATCAAACCACAACAAAAGATTAAGTACATGAGACTAAACTGGTGAAATAGAATTTTATGACTTCTGACTAAAACATTGCAAATTATCTTCTAGGCTTTGTTTTCCAGTTTTAAGAATTTTTGTCCTGTCTTGAGCTGCCGATAGGTTCATGTACCCACTATTTGAACAGAATCCTAACCCATTTCCTGGCTTTAAGTTTTCAGGAAATTTTCTTAGAATTTATTTGATTTATTAAAACTAAAAGTGCTTTTCTTGAATTTAAAAAAATATATTAAAAAATACCTATTTAATGACCGTAGTAGGCTATATAGCCTCAGCTAGGTGCTACCTTATTGTACATTCATTCTACTCAGAGTTTCACGCCTAAAGCCAGACATGTATTCACAGATATGTACATACTAGCTGAACTTGCTATTGAAGTAGTTGGATTATTTAAGAATTTTGTGAATCAATAAAATGTAGGAGAAAAAGGAATGGAAAACAACTGTAGACACCTGAGATAGTGTGGGAGGAGGGTGGAAAATGACAGAGGGTGAGAAATAGAGGGAAATTATATATACATATATATATATGAAACTAGAAGTGGAAAGTTATTTGTGATAACATGTATGATTAAGCCACTATGCAGTATATTCTGGATTGGAAATCACATTTTGTATGCTGTGACAATGCTCAGGGAATGAATGTTAATTAGTTAATTAATTTAAAAGTTTTTAAAAAGGTAAATTTTTTTGAATGGTTGTCTAGCATGTTTTTAAATGCAGAGGGGAAGAGGTCATATGTGTGATCAAAAATGAGAGAGGATTTTAAGACCTCCTAACTATCCTAGGCTGCACTGGCAGAAATTCCCAGGTACACTGTGACTATGATGCAATTAGGCTGATACCATCATTCTGTTGTTCTTTTCATTCCCGGAGCCTATTCTTTAACATATGTCTAAATAATTTAATTTATGGATCATATGCTAAGCAGGTTCAGTGACAGAGGGGCAAGAATCCCATGAATCTTAATGTCTGTCACTTTACTATAAGTCTCTCTACATTAATAAGAGGGATTTGCCAGTCCTTTTAAAAAAGATCCACAGAATTCTGTAGCCTACAGCTATGGATGATAATAGCTAGATTAGTTTGCATTAAATGCTTCCACAAATGATGTGCAAAAGTGCTATTATTCCTGGATATCTGCAAGACAATTCTGAATAGCATTAACTCAGCTAAAACAAGAGGAACAGACATTTTAATTTACATTATAATTTCACAGTGAATAAAGTTGAACCAGCTAGAAACAATGAAAAGACAAAAACCTTCCATAATTGTTAAATGTGGTTTTCATCATTAGAATTTCTCCTTTAAGAGAACTGACATCTTATCAGCCCAGTGTCCTGATTCATTTGTTTGAAGAAGCTTTGGAAAATAGAAAGTGCTTTCTACTTCAAATAAAATGTGGAGCGCCTACTCTGAATAAGTCGTTGTGCCAGGTAACCTGGTAGGTTGGTAGGTGGATGGGAGAGGTGTCAACAGGAGAACTGAAAAGAGTCCAGTAAAGGAGGAAAAATATGTGATTGATAGAAAAATGCTCTCAAATTTAACTATGCATTAACTGTATAAAATAGTTGTTTGCTATCATCAAATAAATAAAATCTCAACCAGAACCTTCAAAGATGTCTTTCTAGTTAAATAAAAATGGATCTTGAAACATTGCTTTAACTCAGGCTAATGAAGAAAAGCTATGCATGAATCAATTTCTCTACTTGAAGATGCTTGTCCTAGACATCAAATATTTTGACTCCACAATATAAAAGGCATACCCAGAGAAGTCTACTCCAGCTCCCATATGGCATGCTTTGTAAAAACTGTCTCTTAGTAAATTATTACAGTAGGTTTTCATTTGTTTTCCACTGCCAGAGCATGTGTGTGCTCAGCAGAGAGAGCCCCCACTGGGACATGGCCATGCCGTAATTATTTTTGCTTCATTTGTCCTTCCTCATCGGGATTTTGGGCATGCAATCACATGCATCCAAATATTTTTTCAAGCCATCAGGGCCAAGATTTAAACCGTAGTCGGGCATGTGGGACCTAGATCCCAATGCACATCACTTAGCCACTATCTATGGTGCTAACCCCACCAAGATTTTTTGAATCATTTCATTCTCTCCCTTGACTACTCCTCAGTTTAGGCTCTAGAGGAATAAACCCTGACTTCATTAAAAATTCTACGGCACTGTCTATTGACATACCTTATAAGGAAAGTATCCGTGTGTGTGTGCCATGTGTGTGGGGGGGCGATATATGTGCATATCTGTGATTTCTGTGCATATATATGCATTTATCCCTAAAGGGATAAAACTTATTCTAACACTATGATCATGTTAGCCCGAAAATATGTAAGGGTTTTACTCTTTTGATTTAACTAAGGAAATAAGAACATACTTTTATTACAGTTATAATTTATAAGATTGTGATAGAAACCTGAGTTGAGAAATGTCTGCAATGCCTACTTCACTGACTAGGAATGCAGGCACCACTTGGGAGAGCTGTAAGTCAGAACATCCTCTCCTTCCTTGTGTTACTGCCCAAGACTTTGAAACTCAATGTAGAGTCAATTACGTTGAAAGGATGCACTTTGCAAGTCGTCATGAATCACTAAATACAGATGTTTAATTACATAATTAGAATTTGAACTCAAGTGCCACTGAGGATTAACTTAATTGCGAAGTAAGATGTGAAAAGAAAAAGAAGTCAGTCCTGAGGTAAACTCACACTCGAGTTATAAAGGACATTTTCCAAATATCTATTGAGGACTTCAAATAGAATTCTACAATACACCATTTAACAAGCAGGAGATAGGGCCAGCCACAGTGGCACACTCGCGGGGCTGGAGGCCGCAGGGCAGGCCTGGGTTTGGTTCCGAGGCCAACCTGAGTATGTCAGGCAAGACTGTTCACACCCATGACCCTGGCTACTGGGAGGCTGGGCAGAGGACCATGGCAATGTAAACCCCATCAGATATATGTACCTCTGAGGTGGAGGAATATCTTCAACTCGACAAAAAAAAATCTAGAAAACGTCTGTAGATAACAACAGACTTAACAGTGAGGAATTAAATTTCCCACTAAAATAAGAAACAAGGCAAGAATGCCCATTTTTCCTCAGTCCTTTTCAACATCATACTGAAAGTCCTAACTGATGTAAGGTAAGAAAAGGGGGAAAGAGGACCAGTGGCAGGTGTAATGGTTACATCGCTGGACTCCCACATGGTTGGCTATGGTTTGAGTCCCTGAGCCGACAGATTGAAACTATGCCAAGCACGTGTGTATGCATGCCCAAAATCCTGAGGAGTTTAGAAGAGAATGGCTTGGCCATTCCCCCAGGGGTGAATGATTTCTCACTTTCTGTCTCTTTCTGTCTCTCCAGTGAGCACATGTGCCCTACTACAGAAACCTCTCTAATAAGGGGGACGGAGAAGGGGGCTGCATAATAGGGAAGGAAAAAATAAACTTGCTTTTGCTTGCCCGCATGGTCATCTCTGTGTTTTCCTTTCAATTTTGCTGTGAACTTAAAATTGCTCTAAAAAATAGTCTCTTTAAAAAGGCAACTTTAGGGCCACAGGTGGCATGAATTTTAAGGTGCTGGATCCCACATGGCCAGCAGTTTGAATCCCAGAACTGTCAACTTCAGAATCATGCCAGACTCACATTCATGCATGCCCAAAATCCTGGTAGGAGACTGGAGGAGAAGAGATTGCAGCATTACCATCCCCTTGTGAGTGTGGAGGGGCAGGGGGGGAGCGGGGGGTATTTTCTTACTTTCCCTCCCTCTGGCAAGCACATGTACCCTGTAGCAAAACATAAATAAATAAACAAGACAAAACAAAACAAAGCAACTTGGGCTCTATACTGAGTAGTTCACTATTGATGTACTATAATTTATATGTTGTAAAATAGAATAAAATCTTTTTAAACATTATTTGTATCGGTTTTATGAATCATCAGGGCTAAATATATGTTTTCTTAAATAATCTATTATTTCTGTTGTAATCACCACAGTAATAGCCTGTTTTTATTTCCTCTACTGTTGCTTTCTTACTATTGAGTCTACACAGTGAGCTGGGCGCCAACGTTACACACTCTAGAATGTTGTATTCGTTTTCTGGAGCTGCCGTAACAGAGGACCACAGACCAGGTGGCATAAATCATAGAGACAAATTCTCTTACAGTCTTGGAGGATGAGGGCATGATCAAGGCCATCAGGGCCAGTTCTAGAGCTGTAAGCAAGGATCTGTTGCTGGCCTCTCTCTCTGGCTTGTGATGGCCACCTCCTGTGCCTCCTCGCATCCTCCTCCTCTTCTACTTGTCTTTCTCTGTGTCCAGCTTCCCAAGAAGCAGTCATGGTGGACAGAAACCCACCTTAGTCACTTCCTTCCAATTTGATTACCTCCTTGAAGACCCTATGCCCAAATAAGGTCACATTTTAAGGTACAGGGAACCTTAGGGAACACACCTTAGGGAACAACCTCTTAGGGAACACAGTTCAACTTATAACAAATAACTTTAATTCTCAGATTAATCTTGAGAGCGGGCATTATTATCCATCAGATGATCAAACTGGGAGATCACAGCAGGTGGAGAAGTGAACACAAAGTACCAAATAAAGACCAAGTTCTTAATCACGGCAGCAGACAGCATAGCCTTCCACTGGGTGAAACCTTCTTCTCTTGAGAGTTCAAGGGCACACACACACATGCACATGTACACACACAGACTCTCACGCCAGTCTAGAACTGCTGGCAAACACCTTCAATGGATGTTCAGAATAAGAGAATACTTGAGTGGAAAATCTCGCTTACACATTGCCATTCATATGTCCCTCTGACTGTGGTCCTTATCTCTAGCTGCAAACGGGAATTCTCTGCAAAGCACTGAGGACTCAATAACGCCCCAAACAGTTGGCTGACAGGGTGGCTACACTCTGCTGCTGTTTCCAGTATTCAACCAGGGCTCAGAACACTGTGTTATTGGCAAGAGTTGCAAGATATATATTTTTAGATTAAATATAAAAAACTTAGCTCCTCCTTCCCTAAAATATAAAATCAATGTCCATCATGAATAAAATGTACTACTAAGCATATCTTACTTGTCAAGTTCCATGCTAAAAACATTGCCTTTCCTTTAATTATTAGGAAAAAATATTTGATGGCAACAAAATGTGCTTCTCTAACACTCTGTGATGAGTTAACCATGTGACCTACGGCCAATCATTAAGTATTATTTTTTGATTTCTCAAAAGTGGGAGGAAATTACAAAACCAACCAATTCTACCTCTCAGGACTATGTGGAAAATGATAAAGAGGTGGAAAGGGACATATTTTCATAGATACAAGATACTCTACAAGAAAATTATTCCACCACTAAAGGTATTATTGTCATCCAATGAACTGCTGTGTTATCTAGCACCTTCTTTGTGCTACACATCTTTGCAAACTAGCATTAAGAAATTAAAGAAGGAAGCTGGTTATTAATAATGCTAGTGACCTTACAGCATTTGTACTTTGAAGTGAAGTGGGTAGAAGTACTGGTTTTTATTTTCTAGATCACATAGAATTAGTTGAAAGACCTTATATCTGCAGACACCTCAAAACCGGCTGATAAAATATTGAAGAACTGCATTTTTATTTTTTTTAAATGAAGAATCCACTGTAAAAGTGTCAGGAAGATAGAAATATGCACAAAGAAAGCAGGAAATACATCAACTTTCATGAAGTACCTACGAGGTAGTTCTGCCCTGAACATTTAACAGCTGTAAACTGCTCCATTGCCCTCTTTTTCATAGCCTCCTTGAAAATGTTAAGACCTTCATTCCATTGGCGGCCTCTCAGCACTGTCCTGCTTGATGCCAAGAGCTTGTGTGACAGCTAGCAGTGAAACTCAGTAACCCAAAAACCACCTTTCTGCCAGATCGAAGTCCACTGTGGTTAGGAGTGGCATGGCCAATGGAAGGAAAACTGTTGGGAAATGCAAATCCACACAAGGACACCCACCTTACCTCCCTACCTGCACCAGTCTCTTCTGTCACACAAAAACCCCAGCTGTGTTTTTGTAGTGTCATGTGCCCAAGTACATGGTGAACATTACATGCCTTTCTTACAGCTAGAGCAAGACAGCAAGATGTCAGCTGGAGCATGGGGTGCATCTACTTACATTTCTCTCCATTGTTGTATTGGAAAGGTGCAGATAGGGTGACACTAGTGTGAGCATGGTGAATTCTTAGCAAGGAGTGTTTCGGGCAGAGTAGGGGCATGGAGACTGGCATCATTTGTACTTGGAAAGTTTAAAGAACAAGAGGATCTAGTGTCCAGAATTGAGTAGGTGAGAAAGGTCATGAACAATGAGGTTAGAGTGGGAGACATGATCATATAGGGTTTTCTGGGTCATGACCAGGTTTGGAAGTTTTATCCTGAATGAGACCCAGGTGAAAGCAATGAGAGGGTTCCAAGCACAAAAGTGACAGGATCTAAAGTTCCAAAGGGTCATTCTGTTTCCTGAGTAGTCAAAAGATCATATGAGAACTCCACTTTCAGGCAATTTCTACAGTCTACATGGAATAAAATTAATGTGTATAAAATTTCAAACATTGTCATGAATTAACACCCACACATATATTCAGAAGCAAAATGTATTTTTTTTCTTTTTTTTTGGAGGGGGAGAGATTTTCACTATAGGGCGCGTGCGCTCGCCAGACAGACAGAGAGAGACATAGAGACAGAAAGCGAGAAATCACCCCCCAGAGGGGATGGTCACGCCGCAATCCCTTCTCCTCCATTCTCCTCTTGGGATCCTGGGCACGCACGCACACGTGCCCGGCGTGAGTTTCAAGCCACTGGGTCCGGGACATGAACCGCGGTCGACTACGTGGGAGTCCAGCAACATAGCCATTACGCTAACTGCTGGTTCCCAGCAAAATGTATTTTTAAATAGATGGAATTCTTAGAAATACAGTCTAAGCCCCGGCTCCATCTTGCCCTCTCACTTACAGGTAAGGAAACCAAGGTCCAGAGAGAGACTGAATGGAAGGTCTAGAACTGGAACTAGAATCATAAACAGATGGCCTGAGGAGAGCAGGATAAATTTGTTTCTGAGCTGCAATTGATTTGCTGAAGTTGTGCTTCTAAGTGTTGATATTTAAATACTTTGAGGAAATAAATGTACTCTAATTTACCATAAGGTCCCCAAATTCCTAAAATGCCATAGGTAGTTAAGTGGATATAGATCATAAGATACATGGGTATAAATAGAAAATGATAGATAGATAGATGATAGATAGATAGATGATAGATAGATAGATAGATAGATAGATAGATAGATAGATAGAGATGATAGATGATGGATAGAAAGATTGAATGAATGGGTAGATGAATAAATACATAAAAGAAGAAAGAAAAAGAGAGAGAGAAAAGAAGAAAGAAAGAGAGAGAGAAAGAGAAAGAAAGAGAGACAGAGGAAGGAAGAAAGGAAGGAAGGAAGGAAGGAAGGAAGGAAGGAAGGAAGGAAGGAAGGAAGGAAGGAAGGGAGGAAAAGAAAGAAAGAAAAAGAGAAAGATCTTTTTTCAGAACAGCTGCTCGAGGTCCTCATGTATTCTGGTTATCAGTCCCTTATCTGATGCATAGCTTACAAAAATATTTTCTCATTCTGAGGGCTGTCATTTCACACTAATTATTGTGTCTTTTGTCATGCAGAAATTTCTTAATCTGATGTAATCCCACTTGTCTATTTTGAGGATTATCGACTGTGCTTCAGGAGTCTTATTTAAGAAGTCTTTGCCTACTCCAATGTCTCCCACAGTTTCCCCAGTGTTTTCCAGAAGCAGTTTTATAGTTCGAGGTCTTAGATTTAGATCTTTGATCCACTTTGCATTGATTTTTATTAATAGTGAAAGAAAGGGGTTCAGATTCATCTTTCTGCAGGTAGATATCCAGTTTTTCCAGCACCATTTGCTAAAGAGGTTTTCCTTTTCCCACTGGATTGACTGGTGCCCTTTGTCAAAAATCAGTTGGCTGTATGTTTGGGAGCTTATTTCTGGGGACTCTATTCATTCCTTGGTATCTACCCAAAGGACAGAAGAATTCTTAATTGGGAAAGTGTTTACACATTCATGTTTATTGTGGCACTATTCACAATTGCTAAGACATGGAATGGATCCAAATGCCCATGAACAGGAGAATGGATTGAAAAACTGTGGCACATATCCTCTATGGAATACTACTCAGCCATAATAAACAAGACCCTGGCTTTTGACAGAAAGTGGATGAATATGGAAGATTTACAGCTGAATGAAACAAGCCAGGCTATGAAGGAGAGACATTGTATGTCCCCACTTAATATATACTGTCTGCACTCTATGACCAAAACTGAACGACTAAAGGATATAGAAACATAGCAAATGTTTGTGAATACCAGATACAGTGTGGAAAGAGGGTGGGTGAAGGAGTAGAGTATGAGGAAGGACATTAAGGGAAAAAAAATAGAGAGGCAAAGTATTTAAGGGACAAAGAAACAGGTTATTATTTGTTGAAGATAACTTTATAGTATGGTGAACTGGACTGGTGAGAAATGTACACATGTTGAGATATTCACTTTGCAAGCTAAATAATGTGATTGAATGTATAAAAGAAATTGAAATGATAAATAACAAATAAGAAGAAAAATAAAGGAAAAAGAAAAAAATAAGGAAAAGAAAGAAGAAAGAAAAAGAAGGAAGAAAAGACGGAAGGAAGGAAGGGAGATAGATATAACTTGTCCCTTGTCTTGATATTTGATTACTGTAGTTCCCTGATCTCAAACCTTTCATCTTTATTATTTTTTTTTGGGGGGGGGGATGTGGGGCGGGTGGGGGGGTGCCTGCAGCCGTGGCACAGCAGTAAAGCTAGTGCCCTTCAGTGGTAGAAGCCACATCTGACCTCAGTTCAGATCAAGGTCCACATGAAAAATACATCAGGCACCCAGGATCCTGAGGAGCTGAGGACTGGAGAAAGAGATCATGGCTGAGAACTTTAGGAGGTTGCTTTCTCTGTGCCTCTCTCTCACTTTCTCTCCCCCTCTATTTCTCTCTTGTGCATGCACATGTAATCTATTAAAAAAAATATATGGGATCAGCAGTTAGCATAATGGCTATGTCACTGGACTCCCATGTAGTCAACCATGGGTTGAGTCCTGAACCCGGCAACTTAAATTAACGCTGGGTGCATGTGCGTGTGTGCCCAAGATCCCAAGAGGAGAATGGAGGAGAAGGAATTGCAGCATGGCCATCCCCCCAGGGGAGTGATTTCTCGCTTTCTGTCTCTGTGTCTCTCTCTGTCTTTCTGGCCAGCACACATGCCCTGTAACCAAAGAATCTCTCCAATAATAATAATAATAATAATAATAATAAGTGAACATCCTCCACTTCCCTTACATTTTAACAAGCACTTTCTTTCCTTTGTGGGAGGGAGAGAGACAGGTAAATACTCTCAATAGGATCGCATCCCATAATCCTCCTCCTGACCTTTCCCAGCCAGCCAGAATTATGAGCACCCATTCATGCACACCCAAATTGTAAGGTCAACTCAAGAACCAAAGCCTGATCTTCCATATGGCTTGCAGCATTGCAGAGCCCTGCACTACCACTATGCCACTGCCACTGGGCCTTTTAATTTTTAAAATTATTTACATTTAATCACTATACATCTTTTCAATGTACAACATGGCTTTTCCTGGCATGATTACAGTACATATCAGTCAAGACAAAGACATTACCATATATATTGTTGTCAGCAAATAATTTTTCATTTTTCTGTCAATTAAACATACAGATTTCTTTTGTTTTGGGGGCAGTCCCATTTCCCTCCCTGCCTCTGCCCATTAACCACCCCATATTACCCATATCCTATTATCTCTAGAAGGGCCTTTTAATTTTTAATAGAAGTGATTAGTCAACTACGGCTTATCTCCTTAACCAATGTCCAGCCCTCTCCCCTGTACATGTAACATCTCAACATGAAATTTCCAATTTCTGCTGGACTCCCTTTTTGAACAAGGATATCACTGATGGATTGGCAGTCTATTTTTGGACATCTCTGGCTGGATGGTTGAAAATATCCCCAATATTGAACCAATTTTTCCTTCCTTTAACATTCACTCATTCATCTTACTTCTACACGCCAAAGCTGTATGTCTGAACCCTACCCCCGCACAATATCTCCTCAAATAGAATGACAGCTAGCCTTTTGTTAGTCTTATCTGCTACAGAGTCCATATTTCCAATTTTTATGAACATTTTTCACATGAGTTAAGACTTTTCTACCTATTGCTTACTCTCTTAGAAGCTGCAGATATTAAAGTGACATTGAGAAGTGACTATAAGTTTCTTAGAGTGTAATGTGTCAACTGCACAGTAAAAAAGAGCTATACTTTTTTGGGGTGGGGGGCATCTAGAACTTTTTCTTTTATGCTATCACCTTAACATAATTATTTCATAACTATTTTTAGATTAATTTCACATTTCATATAAAGTCCTCATTATAATATATACAACAGTTTTTTTTTTCAACAGAAAACTTTACTTCTTTTTTTGTCTGTTAAATGTTTTTCACATTGCATCTCAACCTCACTCTCTACCATCCACTCTTTACCATCCACTCCCTTCCCTACAGTCTCAGGTATCTACCCTTATCTTCTCTACTATCATATCTTTGGATCTTTCCATTTCTGACACAGAGTACAGACTTTCAGTACATATTGAATGGAGATATACAGTGTGTATCTTTCAAAGTCTCGCTCACTTCACTCAACATTTATTCTTCTATAGTCATTCACTTTGAATCAAATGACAGGGTCTCATTGTTTTTTATGGCTGAGTAATATCCCATAGTATACCTGTATCACAGTTCATCAACCCAGTCATTAGTTTTTGGACACTTAGGTTGATTCCATGGGAATCTTTGCAATTGGGAATAATGCTGCAATAAACATAAATATGCAAGTGTCTTTCTGAATGGTGTTTTCTTATCCTTTGGGTAAATACCGAGAAGTGAAATCATTGAATGGTAGTACTATGTGCAGGTTTTTGAGGAACTTCCATGTTGTTTTCCATAGAGGTTGTACTAATTTACACTGTCGCCAACAGTGTAAGAGGGTTCCCTTTTCACCACAGTCTGAACAACATTTTTAATTCTTTATTTTTTGATCCTAGCCATTCTAGATGAAGTTAAATGTATCTCATTGTGGTTTCAGTTGCATTTCCCTTATGACTAGAGACTTTGGACATTTTTTTCACATACCTTTTGGCCATTTAAAAGTTTTCCCTGGAGAGTCATTTATTCAATTCATTTGTCCATTTTTTAATTATATCATTTTTTTAATGGGTGAGCTGTTTGATTTCTCTCTATAGTCTGGTTATCAATCTCTTCTCTGGGAATAATTTGCAAATATCTTCTCCCATTCTGAGGGTTGTCTTTTCACTCTGGTTGTTGTTTCCTTTGCTGTGAGGAAGCTTTTTAGAATGATGTAATCCCACTTGTCTATTCTGGAAGTTTTATAGTTTGAGGATTTACATTTAAATATTTGATTCATTTTGAGTTGATTCTTCTTAATGGTGAGAGATAAGGGTTGTTTTACTTTTATGCAGGTGAATATCTAGCTCTTCCAGGACCATTTACTGAAAAGATTTACTTTTCTCCACTGCATTTCTATGTACCCTTTGTCAAAGATTAGTTGGCTGTATGATTTGGGGTTTATTTCTGGATTTTCTATCCTGTTGCATTGGTCTAAGCATTTGTTTGTTTATTTTGCCATAATGCACATGTGCTCACTGGAGATACAGAAAGAGAAAATGAAAGGGAAGTGAAAAATCAACACCGCTCACACACACACACAACGGAGATGACCACATCACAATCTGTACTCCTCTATTCTCTTGGAATTTGGGGCATACATACATATGCACCTGATGTGAGTTTCAAGCCACTGGGTCTGGAACTCATACTACAGTCTGCCATAAGGGAGTCCAGCACCATAACAACCATGCCATCTTCTAGTCTTTATGTGTCTATTTTTGTGCCAGTACCATGCTGATTTGATTATCACCACTTTGTAATGTATTTTGAAGTCAGATAGTGAGATTTCTCCTACTTAATTACTTTCTCACAGTATTATCTTGATGGTATGAGGTCTTTTACAACTCTAGACAAATTTTATTATTTTTTTCTATTTCTGTGAAGATTGTCACTAGTTATTTTATTGGAATTCCATTGAATATGCCAATTAATTGAGAACTGACATTTTTTATATTGATTCTTTAAATTTAAGAACATAGAAATGTCTTTTCATCTTTTTGTACCATACTCAATTTATTTTTTCCATTTTTCATACTTTTTCTTGCCTCTTTGGTTAAGTTCATTCCTAATTATCTTATTGATTTTGTGGCTATTGTAAATGAATCTTGAATTTTTGTCCAAGCCTGTTTATTGTTGGTATATAAGAATGCTATGGAGCTAGCAGATGGCTTAGTGGTTACATCATATAGTTCCTACATGGCTAACTGTGGTTTGAGTCCTGAACCTAGTGGTTTGAAAATCACACGAGGTGCATGTGGATGCATGCCAAAAATCCCAGGAGAAAAATGGAGGAGAAAGGATTGTGGCATAGCCATCCCTTCTGGGGGATGCGTTCTCATTCTCTCTCTCTCTCTCTCTCTCTCTCTCTCTCTCT
>NW_006159879.1:403509-429003 GCF_000334495.1 Tupaia belangeri chinensis
TGTGTGGTGGTTGGGTGTGGGGCGGGTGGGGGGGTGCCTGCAGCCGTGGCACAGCAGTAAAGCTAGTGCCCTTCAGTGGTAGAAGCCACATCTGACCTCAGTTCAGATCAAGGTCCACATGAAAAATACATCAGGCACCCAGGATCCTGAGGAGCTGAGGACTGGAGAAAGAGATCATGGCTGAGAACTTTAGGAGGTTGCTTTCTCTGTGCCTCTCTCTCACTTTCTCTCCCCCTCTATTTCTCTCTTGTGCATGCACATGTAATCTATTAAAAAAAATATATGGGATCAGCAGTTAGCATAATGGCTATGTCACTGGACTCCCATGTAGTCAACCATGGGTTGAGTCCTGAACCCGGCAACTTAAATTAACGCTGGGTGCATGTGCGTGTGTGCCCAAGATCCCAAGAGGAGAATGGAGGAGAAGGAATTGCAGCATGGCCATCCCCCCAGGGGAGTGATTTCTCGCTTTCTGTCTCTGTGTCTCTCTCTGTCTTTCTGGCCAGCACACATGCCCTGTAACCAAAGAATCTCTCCAATAATAATAATAATAATAATAATAATAAGTGAACATCCTCCACTTCCCTTACATTTTAACAAGCACTTTCTTTCCTTTGTGGGAGGGAGAGAGACAGGTAAATACTCTCAATAGGATCGCATCCCATAATCCTCCTCCTGACCTTTCCCAGCCAGCCAGAATTATGAGCACCCATTCATGCACACCCAAATTGTAAGGTCAACTCAAGAACCAAAGCCTGATCTTCCATATGGCTTGCAGCATTGCAGAGCCCTGCACTACCACTATGCCACTGCCACTGGGCCTTTTAATTTTTAAAATTATTTACATTTAATCACTATACATCTTTTCAATGTACAACATGGCTTTTCCTGGCATGATTACAGTACATATCAGTCAAGACAAAGACATTACCATATATATTGTTGTCAGCAAATAATTTTTCATTTTTCTGTCAATTAAACATACAGATTTCTTTTGTTTTGGGGGCAGTCCCATTTCCCTCCCTGCCTCTGCCCATTAACCACCCCATATTACCCATATCCTATTATCTCTAGAAGGGCCTTTTAATTTTTAATAGAAGTGATTAGTCAACTACGGCTTATCTCCTTAACCAATGTCCAGCCCTCTCCCCTGTACATGTAACATCTCAACATGAAATTTCCAATTTCTGCTGGACTCCCTTTTTGAACAAGGATATCACTGATGGATTGGCAGTCTATTTTTGGACATCTCTGGCTGGATGGTTGAAAATATCCCCAATATTGAACCAATTTTTCCTTCCTTTAACATTCACTCATTCATCTTACTTCTACACGCCAAAGCTGTATGTCTGAACCCTACCCCCGCACAATATCTCCTCAAATAGAATGACAGCTAGCCTTTTGTTAGTCTTATCTGCTACAGAGTCCATATTTCCAATTTTTATGAACATTTTTCACATGAGTTAAGACTTTTCTACCTATTGCTTACTCTCTTAGAAGCTGCAGATATTAAAGTGACATTGAGAAGTGACTATAAGTTTCTTAGAGTGTAATGTGTCAACTGCACAGTAAAAAAGAGCTATACTTTTTTGGGGTGGGGGGCATCTAGAACTTTTTCTTTTATGCTATCACCTTAACATAATTATTTCATAACTATTTTTAGATTAATTTCACATTTCATATAAAGTCCTCATTATAATATATACAACAGTTTTTTTTTTCAACAGAAAACTTTACTTCTTTTTTTGTCTGTTAAATGTTTTTCACATTGCATCTCAACCTCACTCTCTACCATCCACTCTTTACCATCCACTCCCTTCCCTACAGTCTCAGGTATCTACCCTTATCTTCTCTACTATCATATCTTTGGATCTTTCCATTTCTGACACAGAGTACAGACTTTCAGTACATATTGAATGGAGATATACAGTGTGTATCTTTCAAAGTCTCGCTCACTTCACTCAACATTTATTCTTCTATAGTCATTCACTTTGAATCAAATGACAGGGTCTCATTGTTTTTTATGGCTGAGTAATATCCCATAGTATACCTGTATCACAGTTCATCAACCCAGTCATTAGTTTTTGGACACTTAGGTTGATTCCATGGGAATCTTTGCAATTGGGAATAATGCTGCAATAAACATAAATATGCAAGTGTCTTTCTGAATGGTGTTTTCTTATCCTTTGGGTAAATACCGAGAAGTGAAATCATTGAATGGTAGTACTATGTGCAGGTTTTTGAGGAACTTCCATGTTGTTTTCCATAGAGGTTGTACTAATTTACACTGTCGCCAACAGTGTAAGAGGGTTCCCTTTTCACCACAGTCTGAACAACATTTTTAATTCTTTATTTTTTGATCCTAGCCATTCTAGATGAAGTTAAATGTATCTCATTGTGGTTTCAGTTGCATTTCCCTTATGACTAGAGACTTTGGACATTTTTTTCACATACCTTTTGGCCATTTAAAAGTTTTCCCTGGAGAGTCATTTATTCAATTCATTTGTCCATTTTTTAATTATATCATTTTTTTAATGGGTGAGCTGTTTGATTTCTCTCTATAGTCTGGTTATCAATCTCTTCTCTGGGAATAATTTGCAAATATCTTCTCCCATTCTGAGGGTTGTCTTTTCACTCTGGTTGTTGTTTCCTTTGCTGTGAGGAAGCTTTTTAGAATGATGTAATCCCACTTGTCTATTCTGGAAGTTTTATAGTTTGAGGATTTACATTTAAATATTTGATTCATTTTGAGTTGATTCTTCTTAATGGTGAGAGATAAGGGTTGTTTTACTTTTATGCAGGTGAATATCTAGCTCTTCCAGGACCATTTACTGAAAAGATTTACTTTTCTCCACTGCATTTCTATGTACCCTTTGTCAAAGATTAGTTGGCTGTATGATTTGGGGTTTATTTCTGGATTTTCTATCCTGTTGCATTGGTCTAAGCATTTGTTTGTTTATTTTGCCATAATGCACATGTGCTCACTGGAGATACAGAAAGAGAAAATGAAAGGGAAGTGAAAAATCAACACCGCTCACACACACACACAACGGAGATGACCACATCACAATCTGTACTCCTCTATTCTCTTGGAATTTGGGGCATACATACATATGCACCTGATGTGAGTTTCAAGCCACTGGGTCTGGAACTCATACTACAGTCTGCCATAAGGGAGTCCAGCACCATAACAACCATGCCATCTTCTAGTCTTTATGTGTCTATTTTTGTGCCAGTACCATGCTGATTTGATTATCACCACTTTGTAATGTATTTTGAAGTCAGATAGTGAGATTTCTCCTACTTAATTACTTTCTCACAGTATTATCTTGATGGTATGAGGTCTTTTACAACTCTAGACAAATTTTATTATTTTTTTCTATTTCTGTGAAGATTGTCACTAGTTATTTTATTGGAATTCCATTGAATATGCCAATTAATTGAGAACTGACATTTTTTATATTGATTCTTTAAATTTAAGAACATAGAAATGTCTTTTCATCTTTTTGTACCATACTCAATTTATTTTTTCCATTTTTCATACTTTTTCTTGCCTCTTTGGTTAAGTTCATTCCTAATTATCTTATTGATTTTGTGGCTATTGTAAATGAATCTTGAATTTTTGTCCAAGCCTGTTTATTGTTGGTATATAAGAATGCTATGGAGCTAGCAGATGGCTTAGTGGTTACATCATATAGTTCCTACATGGCTAACTGTGGTTTGAGTCCTGAACCTAGTGGTTTGAAAATCACACGAGGTGCATGTGGATGCATGCCAAAAATCCCAGGAGAAAAATGGAGGAGAAAGGATTGTGGCATAGCCATCCCTTCTGGGGGATGCGTTCTCATTCTCTCTCTCTCTCTCTCTCTCTCTCTCTCTCTCTCTCTCTCTCTTTCTCTCTCTCTCCCCTAAGGCAAAAACCTCTTTAAAAATGCTGTAGATTTTCATATATTTATTTTATTTCCTGCTATTTTACTAAATTCATTTATCACTTCTGTTTTGTAATTTTTTATTGTGTGTGTGTGTGTGTGTGTGTGTGTGTGTCTGTGTAGTCCTCGGGATTTTCTATGTATATAATCATATCATCTGCAAATAGGGACTATTTAGTTTCTTCTTCTCCTATCTGAATGCATTTTATTTTATATTTTATCTTTTGTGATTTCACTGTCTAGGATGTCTAGTACGATGTTGAAAAGGGTGGAGGGACCAGCAGTTATCATAATGGCTATGTCGCTGGACTCCCACGTAGTCGACCGTGGTTTGCGTCCTGGACCCGGTGGCTTAAACTCACACTGGACACATGTGCGCACATGCCCAAGATCCCAAGAGGAGAATGGAGGAGAAGGGATTGCGACATGGTCATCCCCCCCGGGGGGTGATTTCCTGCTTTCTGTCTCTCTGTCTCTCTCTGTCTGTCTGGCGAGGGCACACGCCCTATACAAAAACCTCTCAAAAAAAAAAAAAAAAAAGAAAAGAAAAAGAAAAGGGTGGAGAAAGTAGAAAACCTTATCTTGTTCCAGTTTTTAGTGGGCATGGTCCCCAGAAATAGCCAGTGAGTCTACAGCCCTCTTTTTAGAAACTAAGACAGTGATTCTTAGTCCTTCAGTATCCATCTATTTACCAATAACTTCTGCTGGTGAAGCACTTTCTTGCAAGTATTCTTAAAAGCCATGCCAACCAGTATATTTTCATCAGTCCAATAAACAACCTTCCACATGCACAAAGTTTAGGTGGCTTCAGAGGCAATAAAAACCCAACATGGTTCCCATGCCTACTCGGTCTTTAAGATTCCTGAAAAGAAAGGTTCCCAAAGTTACTAATTAGTAGCAAGTGTGAAAAATACTGTTAAAATCTGAGATACTGAGAAAGGAAGTAACAATAAGGTATAATGGAAGAAAACTGGACTGGGACACACATTTTATTTCTGCCTCTCTAATTAACTGGCTGGGCGACCTTGGGCAAATATCTTAATCTCTCCATACTTGTGTTCCCACTGTCAAAAGGAAGCACAATGTTATTTACCAATTACCTACCTCCCCAGAGTATTGCAAAGATTTTAAAGGTACTATTTATAAAGAACCTAGAGCCCAGCCATGAAATGTGTTTTAAAAATCAAAATTTACCTGAGTTAAATTGTTGCATATCCAAAATGCATTTTCTGTCATTGCCTGTATCCCTGACCACATAGAACACTCATGCTCACGCCTGAGTAGTTTGTAAGTCCTTTCTTATCCTACCAGGGTGATTTTCTACCCTGTCTAATGAGCTAAACTTTCAGGAATGCGTAATTCTCTACCTGTTTTTTTTTTTTTCCCCTACTAACTGTGCTGTTGAGTTAAATTGTTGCATATCCAAAATGCATTTTCTGTCATTGCCTGTATCCCTGACCACATAGAACACTCATGCTCACGCCTGAGTAGTTTGTAAGTCCTTTCTTATCCTACCAGGGTGATTTTCTACCCTGTCTAATGAGCTAAACTTTCAGGAATGCGTAATTCTCTACCTGTTTTTTTTTTTTTTCCCCTACTAACTGTGCTGTAAATTATTTCTGTGCAAGTTTTAAAAAGATTGTTTAAATGTGAAAGAGACATACAGAATAGAATTTAAAAGTTGTTTGAATTTTTTTTTTGCCATTGTTCAACATTTTGTACATCTAAAACTTACATTTGGCTTTAAGTAATTGGAAAATCTCTCTTTCCATTCTTGTGGATTAGACAGAATCCCTGGCTCCCTGCTTGCCATAGTTCTTTTCTACTTTTTTCTTATTTAGTACTCTATGGAACAGGAGAAGATTTCTATAGCATAAAGGATCCCCATTTTCTTCTATTTTTCTCAGTAAAAGAATAAAAAGGTCACCTAACAACAAGAGTAAGTAACTTATAAAAGATAGTCTGTAATTGACAATTAAGATCCTCAAAATCTAAATTGCTTCATAATGAAAAAAAAATACAATAAAAGAGAGAGAAGAAGGAAGTACAGAGAGAGGGAAGGAAGAACAAATTGGACCAATGTTTGTTTGATTAGATCGTGCATTCCAGCCTGGGGTTCCTCCCAGGAGGGAATACCAGCACAATTCAGATGTTAGAAGTCTCAGCAGTGGCCACAAAGTTCCCTTGCTTATGGAGCACCTTCATGAGACCCTAACATTATTGCTGTCAATTAAATACAAAAAACAAAACACTGAAATCCACTGGCCAGAACTTGTCCAGGCTGACATGTGCCAGCCCAGCTGCTTCTGTTGCTTTAATTGAAGTGATTACAACCACCTGCGAGTCTGTTATGAACGTCCTTTGTCCAGACTGCAGCAGAGTTGGCCAGGCGCAAACACTCCCTGCTGGACCAGGAAATTGGGTCCCCAGGATGGATTCTGACGGGGAGTTGAAAGAAGACTGATCAGGCCAATTTAAATGATCCCCCTTTCATCAGAAAATTAGATTACCATAGAAAATGAATGTTGCAAAGACAGCTATTTAATGAGCCCCCTTCATGTGTGAAATGTCATTCATTTCATGTGCATGTCAGTGGCCCCAAATCGGCACACTTCTCCCTGAGGTTCACCATTGCGAACTATGGTTGGTGGAGAAGAGAAAGGAAAAGGAAGAAAAGACAGGGGGGCAGGGGTAAGACTTATACCTTAGAATGCTCAAACTTGGACATTTTCTAACCACTTCAAGATGATTTGCTCATAAACCTTTCAATATAGCTATGCAAATTGAGATGAAAAATAATGGAAAAGATACTTCTACTTCAATTTTGAAATCAAAGTTCAAATCAAGATTGGAGCAGAAAGTAGAGTAAGACTTCCTTTACCACAAATTCCTGGTGATTTCTTTTTCACAGGTAAGGAAAGTTAGGATTGATATAGACTGATGGATGTAAGGAACTCCTAAAGCCTATTAGCACATTATATGTGCGATTTCTCATATGTGTGTGTTCTAGGATTCATAACATTCACAAAGGAAAAAAAGCATCTAAACATAGACTCCCCTCTGTGGAAAGAACACTGATAGACAGTGACGTGAAATAGAAAACTAGAAAGTGTCAGATAATGTGGTCACTAGCATTCCAACATCATCATTTTCTTCTCTATAAGGTAGGTTGAGTGTTATTAATATGACAGTCAGTCCTAACTGACAGTGAAATTAAATTCCCTGGGATCTTTTAGCACAATTGACAAACTGATCTTAACATGTATATGGAAATGCAAAGGATCCGGAATTGCCAGAACAATTTTGAAAAAGAAGACAGTAGAAAGATTAACCTTACCCTCCTTTATAAATTCCTATAAAGATACAGCATATTTATATTGTCAGGAAAATAGACAAATATGTCATTGAAACAGAACAAAAAGTCCAGAAACAATCCTCTCACATTGATGATCAACTGATTTTTGACAAAAGTGCCAAGGCAACTCAATGGGGAAAAAAATAGTCTTTTCAATAAATGGTGCTGGGATAACTGAGCGTCCGAGGATAAAGACGTGAAGATTCCCTGGGCACCACACCAAAAGCATAGACCAGCAAACTAGCCTTCATCAATATTTAAAATTTTGCTTTTCAAAAGACACAGATTTAAACATTAAAATCAAGCCACATATAAGGAGAAAACATTTGCAAATGTTTGTAAAGAATTTGTATCCACAATATACAAAAAATCTTATAACTCAATAATAAGATGACTAGTTTAAACATGGACAAAACATTCTGGTGAAGAAGACAGAATAAAATGGCCAATAAAAACATAAAATTATCAACTTGGGGTTTTTTTAGTCCTTAAATAAACAGAAATTAAAACCACAATAAGAATATCTACACACCCACTAGAATGGCTATAATAAAAAAAAAGATAGGTAAGAAAACATAGTACAACAACTTTAGAAAACAGTTCACCTACCTCCTTAAAACACCCACCCATGAATTTACTATAAGAAAAAACAATTCCACTTTTAGGTATTTACTTAGAAGAAAAGAAACCATGTCCACACAAGTGCGTATCTGCCATGTTTGTGACAGCACGTCCACATAACCAATGCCGAAATTAAAAATATCCTCAGTTGGTGAGTGCTGATGAAAACATGATATAACAATTAGTCAATAATTAAAAGTAATAATCAGCCACACTATAGACAAGTCTCAAAAATAGAAAGCTATTGAAATGAGTCAGATAGACACAACATACTCCATACTGTAGTATTCCATTTATGTGAAAACTTAGACACAAAAGGAAAATCAAAGGTTGCTGGGGCTGGGAGTAGGGAGTGACTGTAAGAAGAGTTTACTAAAAATCACTGAGCAGTAGACTCACAAGAGGTAAAGTTACAGTATGTGAATTACACCTCTACACAACTGCTAAAAATGACTATAGGTCATCATTACCAGGAAAACAATTTCTATGTGAACCTCCTAGTGGCATCCTTCTATAAGGTGCTTGTTTTAAAAGCATAGGACAAGTCTTTCTACTCTCTAGAATGTGTTCTAAAGAAAGCCATTTGAGGGCCCAGCAGGTGGCATGGTGGTTAAGACATTGGACCCCTACATGCTGACGGCTGCTGTTCAAGTCCAGACCTGGCGGCTTGCTTTCTCACTTTCTCTCTCGCTCGCTCTCTCTCTCTCTTCTCCTCTCCTTTCTCTGTCTCTCTCTAGCCAACACACATGCCCTATAGCAACTTTTAAAATAATAAAAATAAATAAGTAAAAATAAATAAATTTTTAAGAAAAAAGTCATTTGACTTTCAAGCCTCAGTTTCTCCATCTGTAAATCAATCATAACACCAACCACCCTGTCCACACAGAGGAGTCTCCTTATTCACTGAGTGACTTGTCACTTATTCAGTGAGTGTCCCTCAGATATCAGCCACTCTGCATGGCGTTAGAGGTCCAGCCCTAACCTTAGGGCATCACTTTCCCTTGCAGACCCTAGAGAAGATATGAGGTATGTAAACACCTGCCAGACACTGCAAAATGCTACACAAATGGAGGATACTCTTTCTGTGAAAAGTGTTAGTGCCGGAAAAAAACACAAATGGAGTGTTTTTATGATGGTGTGGAAATGATACTTGCGCTTAGGCCTAAGAGCACCCAAATCCTGCGTTAAGAGGACTGTGTACGATCCCTCTGCCTAAGATCCCAAGGAAGGAAACACCACAGGGACAGTGACAAAGAAGGCCAAGCAAGACTGTACCATCAGGCAGGATTCTCTGAAGAGAACCCAATGGCTCTCATCAGCTGGGCAGGACTCCATGAAGTGACAGGGGACCGGGTGGGCCTTTGCTCTCTGAGGCCCAGTGTTACATCTTATGACTTCTGACTGGTCTCTTGGTAGGAAGAAACCACAACTGAGAGTTCTAGAAAGCTCACCACTTATGCCACGTGTGGGAAAAGAAGAAGTCGGGTCCACCCTCAACCGTACGGCCTTTTAATGCCCAAGGTCCACACAAGCCAGCTGAGATGGCCTAAACCTGCTCCTTGATATGGATGTCCCCTTTCCTAGGGGAGAGTGATGTGGGGTCTGTGGAGAGAGTGTGGTCCAGTTCTAGGGGCTGGGGCGAGCTCGGTCATGTGGGCAGTTGGAAGCAGCTATGCACATGCCCTCTGCTTCACCTCAGCTTGTTCATCACCTCCATCGAGCCACTGTGGCAACAAGCAATGAGACCCCATGTCAGACATACTCCCTTCCATCACACTCACAAGTCACGCCAGCCTTCCCTCAGTCATGTCGCTAGGATCTCAGCAACAGGAAAGACACAGCAGAGTACTCAGTGCATGACTCCCCCACCAGGGGAGGGAAGGAAGCAGTGGCCCCCGTCTATCCCAACGGCTCACAGAATCAGGGCCTCCTGGGTCCGGAGCTGTGCTTTGCACCAGCTGACTCGTAAGCAGCTTTTCTCTTTCAATTTCAGATAATGTAGTGGGCTTAAACCTGACTGCTATGACAAAACTCATCTTAATGCAATCACTCATTTATTTAATAAATATTTATTGAGCATGTATGTGCAGTCTCTGTGCTTAATAAATTATTAAATTTTAATCATGGTGTGCGCAGCCTGGCGTCTGGACCTGGGGCACGGACACGCTCATTTACACTCTCATTCACTATTGGAATCGATATGAGACAGTCGTCCTGAAACTACTTACCACGGCCCACTCCTTCCAATTATGGCAGTGTCGTTGAATGATGTCTTTAGAAGGAAAATATTTTATAAAACCCAGGCCTAAAAAATACTGAAAGATCCTTTGTAAAGGGATTCCCTTCGCTCCCTGGTTATCAAAGTACTATCTTCTCACTTTAAAAATATTATTAATAAAAAGAAAAACACAAAGAATTTTTTAAAAACCTCCATCCTACCACACCAGGCGAGCACTATTATTAATTGTATCAGTGTTTCCTCAACTTTTGTCCCCTCTGCGCAAGTATCCAAGGGTGAGACCACCAAGAGTATGAGGCTTTTATTAATTTAATTTTCTTTATTAGCATAATCTTTTTTATATTACATTGAATCACATATATCTTTACAGTGTATTACATTCCTTCTTCCAGCACGATTACCATGCACATCAGTCAGGACAAAGACATTCCTATCCACATCATCATCAAATAGCTTTCCATCATTTTTTCAGATTATTATTATTTTTTTATTCTCATTATTTTTTAAACATTTGATTACTATATATCATTTGATTTATATAAAGAATTTACCCAGCATGAAATACTTCTCAGACCAGTCCAGATGAGAATACTATACACGTCATCACCCACAGGTAACAAACCACTCTGCGTCCCACTAGTGTCATGCCTCTCTATATGTTCTCTTGTGAGCCTTCTCTACACTCTTCCCTTCTCCCGCCCTGTTCCACAGTCTTCAGTATCCATAACTATTTTCACTGCTTTTCTGCCCTCCAATATTTCGATCTCTACCATAAAGGTAGAGAATGAGATCCTGGCACAGGTCCAGCTGGTGTTATGCCGCTGCCCCGGGCCCCACCCTGAAACACTCTCTACTAACTGCACGTTCTTATCAACGGAGCCCCAGTCCCCGAGCGCAGCCAGAACAAGGCACCTTAGGCGGTAACGTAACAGAGATGGCTTACAGTTCCGGAAATCCCTCTGCACCGGCAGATTAGTGAGCACACGGCACTGTCCCCGGAGCGAGGTGGGTGGGAGTCGGCTGAAAATAACATCGACACAGGAACTACAGGGGGGACTTCAAGAAGTCTGTGGAAAACGGAATTGAAGTATGAGATGATTTGGGTGGATCTGAGGAAGGTCCATGTTCTGATTCCTTATCACCATGTCTGCAAATAGTCGGCGGGCTCTCTGGACCTCGGTCACAGAGCAGCAGTCCCTTACAAACATTCCACCCTCGTGACCTAACCGCCTCCAACAGGCTCCACTGACTAACACCCTCACATGGGAAATTGGGCTTCAGCGTATGTACTGGAAAGGGAGGAGTGCAGGACAGGCATCCCGACCATAGCAGGTGGGAATAGAGACCAAGAAGATTGTGCTTCCTGTAAAACAAGCCCTTTCTGGAACTTTCAAGTACATTGCAAGGAGGCATGTACAGCCAATGCGGACTCACACACGTGGGCACGCAGCTAATCTCCTTGGTCCCTCTCGGCTGAGCAGTGAGAACTGCACCGTGAAGGCTTTAATTTATTTTTTAATTTGTTATAGATCATGTGTGCTCACTAGAGAAAGACAGAGGCAGAGAGAGAAAGAGAGACAGTGAGAAACCACCCAGTGATGGGTGGCCATGCCACAATCTCTCCTCTACATTCCCCTCTTTGGGATTCTGGGCACACATGCACACTCACCTGCCATGTTTTCAAGCCTCTGAATCTGGGACTCGAGCCACACAGCTGGTCATGTGGGATCCACCAGCCTTAACCACCAAGCCACTGGCTGGCCCAGACTAAGTTTCTTTCAGTCTTAATTATTGCTGTCCTTCATTGTCCTAATCTTCTATTGCTTAATCCTTATTTTTCACACAAACCTACAGAGTTGAGATCATTGCCCCATTTCATAGACAGGGTGCCTGAGTTTTAACAGCTTAACCAATTGGAAATGATTCTGTGGCACAGTGGTTAGGGGCTAAATCCCACACGGCCATTCATCATTCTAATACCAGCTCGGGGCTATAAACACAGAGTGTGTGTGCACGCCCGAATCCTGACAGGACAGAGACATGAAGGAGAAGAAGCTGTGGTGTGACCATGCCCCTCTGGGGAGTGCTCTGTGCATTCTCTCTGTCACTCTTACAGACCCTCTGGGGATTAAAAGATAAAGGGGGCTCACGCGATTTAGCTAAGTTTACGTGCTAGTAATTCATCTTAGATGCACAAATGAATGAGAAACAAATGAATGAATGAATGAATTTTCTTACAGAATACATTTTCTTTTTCTTTCTTTTTTTTTCCTGAGAGATATTTGCGATATGGCATGTGTGCTCACCAGAGAGACAGATAGACAGAGAGATAGAAAGCAAGAAATCACCACCCAGGGCAGATGGTCATGCTACAATCCCTTCTCCTACATTCTCCTCTCGGAATCTCGGGCACGCACGCTCATGTGCCTTGCATGAGTTTTAAGTTGCCGGGTCCGGGACTTGAATAGCAGTTGACTATGCGGGAGTCCAGTGACATAACCATTACACTATCTGCTGGTCCCTACAGAACACATTTTCTAAACAGGAGAGCTCGTCTACGTTTCCATGTACATATTAAAGACACACTCAGAATAGCTATACAAGGGTTTCCTCCCTCCCTATGGAAACGCAGCTGGGGACTTCTCACTTCATTTTTGTAACTTCTTCCACATTTTATATTTTGCTTTTTCTCTATCCTATTTTGTTATATACCAAATGTCATTTTTAAAAAATTTCTAAACCTGGAATAAAGCCTACATGGTCATGATGAGTATTCTTTTTAAATGCTGTTGGATACAGTTAGCAAGTATCCTGTTGAGAATTCTCACATCTATATTCATCAGAGATATAGGTCTGTAGTTTTCCTTTTTGTCGTATCCTTATCCATTTTGGGAATGAGGGTGATGGAGTCTTCATAGAATGAATTTGGAAGGGTTCCATCCTTTTGGATCTCTAGAAATAGTTTGAGTAGAATGGGGTTTACCTCTTCTTTAAAAGTTGTGTAAAATTCAGAAGTGAAGCCATAGGCACCTGGACTTTTCTTTGTTGGGAGGTTATTTATTACTGATTCAATCTCTTGGCTTGTTATGGGTCTATTTGGGCTTTCTGTGTCCTCCTGAATCAATCTTGGTAGATTATATGTGTCCAGGAATTTGTCCATCTCACCCAGGTTTTCTTCTTTGTTGGCATATAGTTGCTCGTAGTATCCTCTAATGATGTTCTGTATTTCTGTCATGTCTGTTGTAATGTTGCCAGATTAGTTGCAAATTTAATGTATCTGGTTCCTTCCTCTCTTATTCTTAATTAGTCTAGCTAATGGTCAATCTCGTTTATCTTCTCAAAGAACCAGCTTTTGCTTTCATTTATTTTCTGTATAGCTTGTTTGTTTTTTTTTTCATTTATTTCTTCTCGAATCTTTATTATTTCTTTTCTCCTGGCATTTTTTGGATTTTTTGTTGTTGTTTCTCCAATTCCCTGAGGCATGATGCTAGGCTGTCCTTTTGTCACCTTCCCATCTTTTTCTTGTGAGCACTAATTGCTATGAACTTTCCTCTTCTGACTGCTTTTACCGTGTCCCATAAATTATGGAAACTTATGTATTCCTTATTATTTAGTTCCATGAATCTTTTGATTTCAGTCTTAATCTCTTTGTCAGTCATGAAGTCATTCAGAAGTAGGTTGTTTAGTTTCCATGTATTTGTGTATTTTCAAGGTTTTTTTCTGAAATTAATATCAAGCTTAATCCCATCCTGGTCAGAGAAGATGCCGGGTAGAGTTGCTATGCCACACCTACACTACCTTCCTCTTCTATTGGTGCAGCATTTCTCCAGTTTCTTTTCTCTTATTCTCACTTCAAACTCCTTTTATGCAGAGCAATCTTGCTATTCTTTCTAGAATTTCTGTAGTACCTTAAATCTCAGACAAACATTTCTAACTTCAGTCTATGTGTCTTCAGAATCTGACCAGTCTCCACTTCCTTTACATTTTAACAAGCTTGGGGTCAGCAGGTGGTGTGGTGGTTAAGGGCACTGAATTCCCACATGGCCAAGCACAGTTCAAATCCCAGACCTAGCGACTTGCTTTCTCACTTTCTCTCTCTCTCTCTCTCTCTCTCTCTCTCTCTCCTCTCTCTCTCTTTTTAGAGGTTTTTGCTATAGGGTGCGTGAGCTCACCAGAAAGACAGAGACAGAGAGACAGAAAGCGAGGAGAAAATCACCCCCCGGGTGGATGGCCACACCGCAATCCCTTCTCCTCCATTCTCCTCTTGGGATCTTGGGCACACACGCACACACACCCGGCATGAGTTTAAGCCACCAGGTCCGAGACTCAAACCGCGGTAGACTACATGGGAGTCCAGCAACATAGCCATTACACTAACTGCTGGTCCCTCTCTCTCTCTATCTCTGTCTTTCTCTGGTCAAATTAAAATAAATAAATAAAGTTAAATAAAATAATTCTAAAGAAAAGAATATATTTTTAAAAAAATTTAACAAGCTCTCTCTTTACATCCTTCCCTAGGAAAGGAGCCCTATTAAACAATTAGAAAATATCATTTCTTTTACATATGGGCAACCATCTAAGGTCTACACTACTCTGTCCTAAAGAGCAACACAATCCTCTCATTTGACACAAGGGGAGGAACCTAGAAATTACACTAAGGAAAAAGCCAGACTATGGAAGAAAATCACTGTACGTCCCTGCCTAACGCGTACCAAATGTCCACACTCCATGGCTGACACGGAAGGACTCAAAGGCACAGAAGGGGAAATGGTAATGGGAGACAGCAGGAGACACTTGGGGAAGAGTCGGGGCGGGGTTCAGCAAATTTACAGTGGGCTCAAGAACACACACAAACAAGGGGAGGAGGCTACAGGAAGATGTATCACAGCTGAGTTAAAACATGGACAGTTTAGGGCCAGCAGCTGGCACAGTGGTTAAGACACTGGAGTCTCACATGGCCAACTGTGGTTCAAGTTCTGGATCTGGTAGCTTGAAACTCATGCCAGGCACTTGTGCATGCATGCATGCCCAAAAGCCCAGGAGGAGAAAGAATTGCAATATGACCATCTCCCCTGGAGAGTGACTTTTCTTCTCTCACTGTCTCTCTGGTGAGCATACATGCCCTATGGCAAACAAAAACCTTAAAAAAAGAAAAAGGACAATTCAACACATATTTTTTTAAAAAGTAGTAGAATCTTTCATGAATCTTTACAACATAATATAACAGTCCATGTCAAAGATGAGTATGTGCTGCTCAATTTGCACGCCTTAAACCCCGACTGCAGCCTATAGAGATATACATTGACCATATGTAAATCAGACATTATCATTTAAAAAAATCATTTTAAACTGAAATAACAAAAAATAAAATTTTAAACGACAAGCCCTTGGAGTTGACAGCTCTCTGGCAAAAACCTTTAAAAAAAAAAAAAGTCATGATTTAACCAAGAGATCAACTCGCCTGTTCTCCTTGGAGTTGACACAGCAACGGTTGTCAGCAGACGAACCAGCCCACAGCCCCAGAGAAATCATCCCTTCCTCGTCTAACCTGACGTCTGGCTGTGTCAGCTCAGTGTGTAGCTTCTGACTCTTCAGGATTTTGGTTTTTTTCCAACTCAGAAAGCATCTATCCAGATGTGTGGGGGCTCTAGTGTATGCTACTTTCTCCCTCTTTTCCAATGTCTTATTTTCTAGTGGGCTGAAATACCTTGGGCATAGCTCAGATGATATGTGGGCTCCTAGGCTGTGAAAATTGTGTTTCAGAGGGCTGTGAACACCAAGGGCTTTCATTTAAGGATAAAACCCAACTACAGAGGAGTGAAGTTTTCTTGAGAAGAAAGAAGTAGCTGGGACTCGGACCATCACCATGGGCCAGGTGGAGACAGCTGGCAACAGGGATCAGAGTGAGCAGAACCAGCTTCCTCAGCCCTCAGCAAAAACTCACCAATTAAGGAAACACCTCTGCACAGGTCCTCCCTTGACCATGAAAATAAGCACATAATTACAATGCAGACCCCGCCAGGGCACAGCCGGAGAAGCAGCCAAAAAGATCCAATGACAGAGAAACTCACTTTTTTAGAAAAACAGTCAACGGAGTGGTGAACATTCTTTGACAGCTGCCAAGAATAAGAAGACTCAGAAGTCCTGAGGAATCAGCTATAAACCCACAGCATAAGAGGAAGAGCCGCTCCACTCAGAGGGGATGGAGAGGGCCTGCCAGCCCCAAGACCAACAGGAAGGTAAACGTCAAAGGCATGGGCACCCCAAGAGGGTGTAGGCCTTTCACTTTGTCATTCATGGAAAATATTTTTCTCGAGTTATTAACAAGTGGCCATGATTAGTATCAGGTTTAGGGAGACATAAATATTGCTTTATAGTTCAGGTACTAATCTGATAAATATTAAAAGCCTAGCAGATAAAGTGACAGGTGCTAGATATCAAAAAGGCAGTAAGATGGGGCTCTCATTTCTAAAAAGAAATCATTACTATTACTTATTATTACTAACTGTGGGTTCTTTCTTCATCTCTAATAGGAAGAAAAGTACTATCTCAAATGTGAACAAAAAACTAAATAAGCTAATGTGCAAAGCAACATATTAGAAAGTCATTTAGTGCTCTGAAGGAATTAGCATAGCAGCAGTGGCAGGGGGAACTAGCCATGGCCAGGAGAGTAGCAGTAACAGTAGTTATAGTAAGAGCGCAGAAGCAGCAGTAGAAACAAGAATGCAGTAGCAGCAGGAGGAGAAAGAGAGCGGTAACAGCAGTACTAGTAAGAGAGCAGTAGCAGCAGTACTAGTAAGAGAGCAGTAGCAACAGTTGTAGTAAGAGAGCAGTAGCAGCAGTTGTAGTAAGAGAGCAATAGCAGCAGTACTAGTAAGATAGTGGTAGCAACAGTTGTAGTAAGAGAGCAGTAGCAGCAGTAGCAGCAAGAGAGGTAGCAGAGTTTTAGTAAGAGAACAGTAGCAGCAGTAGCAGAAGCCACGAAGTAGCAGTAGTAGAAGTTGCTTCAGCAGTAACAGGAGCAGCAGTCATCAAGGATGTAGTGGTAAAGCAGCAGCAGTAATAATAGTAGTAACAGTGTTAGCAGTCTTAGGAGGAGGAGTAGAAGCTCCTACAGTAGGACTCACTATACTCGCAGTACCAGTCTTAGGAGTAGTAGAAGAACCTACTGCAGTAGGACTCATAATACTCACATTAGTAGTCATAGGAGGAGGAGTAGAACCTGGTGTAACAGACCTTACAGTACTCACAGTAGTAGTCCTAGGAGTAGTAGTATAATCTGCTGCAGCAGGACTCACAGTACACGCAGTATTATTCCTAGGAGTACGAGTAGAACCTGCTGGAGCAGGACTCACAGTTCTCACAGTAGTAGTCCTAAGAGTAGGAGTAGAACCTGCTGCAGCAGGACTCACAGTACTCACAGTAGTAGTCCTAGGAGTAGTAGTCAAAGCTGCTACAGCAGGACTCAAAGGACACGCAGTAGTATTCCTAGGAGTACAAGTAGAACCTACTGGAGCAGGACTCACAGTACAGACAGTAGTAGTCCTAGGAGTAGGAGTAGAACCTGCTGGAGCAGGATTCACAGTTCTCACAGTAATAGTCCTGGGGTAGTAGTTGAAGCTGCTGGAGCAGGACTCACAGTACACACAGTAGTAGTCCTAGGAGTAGGAGTAGAACCTGCTGGAGCAGGACTCACAGTACACACAGTAGTATTCCTAGGAGGAGAAGTAGAAGCTGCTGCAGCAGGACTTACAGTACATGCAGTAGTAGTTCTAGGAGTAAAAGTAGAACCTTCCAGAGCAGGACTCACAGTACTCACAGTAGTAGTCCTAGGAGTAGTAGTAGAACCTGCTAGAGTAGGACTCACAGTACTCACAGTAATAGTCCTAAGAGGAGGAGTAAAACCTGCTGCAGCAGGACTCACATTTCTCACAATAATAGTCCTAGAGGAGTAGCCAAAGTTGCTGCAGCAGGACTCACAGTACAGACAGTAGTAGTCCTAGGAGTAGTAGTAGAACCTGCTGGAGCAGGACTCACAGTACACACAGTAGTAGTCCTAGGAGGAGTAGTAGAACCTGCTGGAGCAGGACTCACAGTTCTCACAGAAGTAGTCCTAGGAGTAGTAGCAGTAGAACCTGCTGGAGCAGGACTCACAGTACACAGAGTAGTAGTCCTAGGAGTATTAGTCAAATCTGCCTCAGCAGGATTCGCAGCACACGCAGTAGTATTCCTAGGAGTAGTAGTAGAACCTGCTGGAGCAGGACTCACAGTACACACAGTAGTAGTCCTAGGAGTAGTAGTAGAACCTGCTGGATCAGAACTCACAGTACACACAGTAGTAGTCCTAGGAGTAGTAGTAGAACCTGCTGGAGCGGGACTCACAGTACATGTAGTAGTAGTCCTAGGAGTAGTAGTAGAACCTGCTGGAGCAGAACTCACAGTTCTCACAGTAGTAGTCCTAGGAGTAGTAATAGAACCTGCTGGAGCAGGACTCACAGCACACACAGTAGTATTCCTAGGAGGAGAAGTAGAACCTGCTGGAGCAGGACTCACAGTACTCACAGTAGAAGTCCTAGGAGTAGTAGTCGAAGCTGCTGCAGCAGGACTCACAGTGCTCTCAGTATTAGTTCTGGGAGGAGGAGTGAAGCTGCTCTGACAGTACTCACAGTAGTAGCAGTAGCAGTCTTATTAGTAGTAGTGGTAGCAGAAGTTACAGCATTAAGAGTAAACATAAACATGAAAGAAATCTACAAATGGAACATCCGAATTTGGACAGTTAGGAATAACTTTCAAAATGAAACAAAATTTAAATTGATGGCTAAAATGTGAGTAGTGTTTACTGGGTATATTAGTCATGGTTCTCTGCCAGGGTCCAGCCTCAGTGGGGGTGGGTTATCTCGACGGAGGCAGCACAGGATGGAAAGACTGAGGCCTCGGTGCCTTTTTCGTGCACATCCTCAGTCGGACACCCTCAGAGATCACTCTCTGAAGAGTGATAACTGCTAGGAATCATTGTGCCTTTTTATTGAAAATGTGATACATGCAAGTAAAGGGGTGAGGGGCTATGTGTTCTAATTATCAGTTCATAAAGTTTTAACAATAAGGATCATAGATTCTATTCAGGGTTGGATTAAGGGTGGGTCTGTTACAGTTTAACAATTGTTTGTTTGATGTAAGCAGGTTTTCGGGAACTTCAAGGAATGCAATTTTGGGAAAGCAGCTCCAGCAAGCATAGTTAATAATCAACCAATGCTCAGCGGCAGCTGTCTTGCGATTAAGTACAATACTAAGAAAAGAAAATCTCAAGTATAGGTATTAGTTCTTATGGATTTCAATAAAGAATGATACTTATATAGTTCTATAGGGATATAAAACTTAATTCAAGGAATCCTAACATATCTATCTATTCTAAAGGGGTGAGCCTACTGTTCACTTGGTGAGGGCGGGAATACTCTAAACAGCTTCTTCAACTGGTGGTTCCAGTTTTTCTTAAGTCAAAAGTAAAGTGACTAACAAGTTAATGAACTTTAAAATGGGTTGTGGTATACCTAAGTGTTTTGTTGTGCATTTACTTGTGTAGCCTGTGGCGCCACTGTTATGTATTTTGTTAAAATATTAGCTACCCTGGGGCGAGAGTGTCCTGGGCCAGTTTTGGCCTAATCCTATTATTTTTAAGCTTATGTTAAATGTATCTTGAAGGGCCTTCCAAAGGTCAAAAAGATTATTTCTGCCTAAATAGAACTTCAGCACACCCTCCATTGTGACCACAGGGATGAAGCATTGTAATTAATAGGAGGTGGTCAGGGCAAAGGGGAGCAGTTGGGGGACTTCCGGAAAATCTTACCACATACTCAAAATGTATGAGAGAGCTATGTAGTTCTTTTATAGTATATATCAGGGAGTCAGAGGGGGTCGCTTCCCAGCAAGGCTACCGCAGTCTCCGGAGCATATAGCAAGTGGCTTTGCCAACATGCTGAGTCAACCCAAGCTTTGCTCATAGTTCGGGGAGCGTACAGCAGCAGCCTTGCCAACGTGTTGCTGTGCTCAAAGGCCGAGGGCTCAAACAGATCCTAGGGCCCCACCAGGTCAGACTCCTCCAGTTCTCCAGGAAGAAATAACCAACAGAAGATGTTTATCGATATATGAGAGGAGATTTATTGGAGGAATTGGCTCTCACAATTATGGCAACCAAGGAGTCCAACAAAGACCTCTGCAAAGTGGAGACCCTAAGATGCCAGTAGTGTGGCTGAATGTAAGTCCAAATGCCAGAGAGTAAGAGAAGCCAGTGGTGTTAGCTCTCCATCTGTGGTCAAAGGCCTGAGTACCTGAGAGGCAGCTCAAAGTCCTAGAGTTCTCAAACATCAGGAGATGAATGTATTCCTACTCCCAGAGACTGGTTTTGTTTTATCCTGGCCCCAGCTGATTGGAGGGTGCCTGCTCACACTGAGGGCATATCTTCCCCATCCAGTCCACTTAGACTGTCATGACAAGCTCCTCTAGAACCACACTCATACACAGTCAACATGATGCTTCACCAGTTTTCAAGATATTTCTTTCTCCAGGCGAGCTGACACCTACAATTAACCATCACACCAGGAAATTAGGGGCTGTTAGTGGGAGGAGAGGCAGAACTGGCAGATGCAAAGAGTCTGGCTCACTGAGGATGAAAGAGAGTCAGAGGCCAGGCCAGAGTGGTCTTGACAGCCAAGGTCAGAGGTGAAACTTTGTCAAGGATAGCTGTTGTCACAATGAGAATTACTAAAGAATGAAATGGTCTTACTGTTTCCAGAGCCCCTGATAGATACAAGGCTGTGCTGATTACCTCACATATTTCATTTAACTGGCTTCCCTAGCTTTATCCAAACTGTCACATGAGGCCTTAACTGAAACAATAAAACACAGGTGGCAGGTCGTCGCAACAATGGCCTCACTCACAACCTGTACAGCCTCTCCTGAATCACTGCAGCCAACCATCAAGCACAGTGGTGCTCTAAGGCTCATGACTCGGTTACAGAAGGCTGGACTTTCGTCTTACTGGAGGTCTCCTTCTGTCCTGGGCTCTGATAATGGCTTCCCATGCTGGAGAATCTGCATGACATGGAACTGAGAGTAGTCTCTCGTCAGCAGCTGGTGCAGAACCAGAGCCCTTGGTCCAAAGCCCTCCAGGAACTAAGGCTTTGGAACTGAACTCACTAGCAGATCTTTTCCTAACTGAGCTTTCTGATGAAACCACAGCCCTGGGAGGAGCACAAAGTAGAGAGCCTGGCTACACCATATCCACACTGCTGAGCCCAGAAACCATGAGGCTACAAATGTGAGTTGCCTTAATCTGCTAGATTTGGGGATGATCTATTACATGGCAATAGATAACTACCTAATTCAGGTGCCTCGAGATATTATGTAAATTGGGATTTCACGAGGATAATAAAAAGATTAAAAATGACGAAGCCCACCAACCTGGCATAGGAAATATTCCCAGCTAATTTCAATATAATCACATGCAACAGCTGACAAATGGTGTGCAGTCAGGCTGTAATATTAACTTTCCGTTTCAGCACCCAAAGGGAATTATTTTTTAGATTTGTCAGCTATGATTCTAAAGGTGTCATTTTGGTCCTCTTTGAATTCCTCTTTCCGAGTTAACCAGCAGGCCTAGGGCTGGCCCTATATGGCCCACTTCTAAAACAGAAAGAAGAGAGAGAGAGAAAGTGAATAACAATGATGTGTAATTTTAGAGATGCCCATTGCATCCCTTGGCTCAGTTAATAGATCCTGCTAGGACATCCTTATGGAAGGACAAGAGGCAGCAAAGGGCCCCAGGCACTATCAGGGGGCAGTAGACAGTTACATCACTTGAGGAAAGCTGGGACAGAATGAGAAAGAAAAGTAGGAACTAGAGACTTACTAAAGTATTACAACTGCATTGACTTCAGTTACAGTCATGGCCGAAAATGAATGTCCCAATTCCTTAGCCACCATGGGTAGTGTATGGCCCAGAATACCAACTACCAAGTTGCTAAGTAGACTAAACTGAAGCCCCAAATCCATGGTTTTAGGTGCTTCATTCTGAGCATCTGCTGTTAAACGCCACAACTGCAAGAACTGTGTAAATAGGCTGAGTGTGTGTGGGCACGAGGAGGTGCCTGCTAGCCCAAGGCTAGGCTAAAGTCGTTCTCACACCCAATTCTGGAAACCAACATATGAGCCTGCATCCTAACCTCAAAACAGACCCTACCGTCCCAAAGTAGAAGCCTTCATACAAAATCTATTTAGTGAGAAATTTGCAAAAAGCAGTGAAGGGAAGACAAAACAAAATAAATGCAAGCAGGAAAAATCAGTCCATAATCCTGAAAGAGAGCCAGAGAAGTTTTTTTTTTTAGAGAGAATATTGCTATAGGGTGCGTGCACTCTTCAGAGAGACAGAGAGAGAGAGAAAGCAAGAAATCACCCCCCAGTAGGGATGGCCATGCCTCGATTCCTTCTCCTTCATTCTGCCTCGATCAACATGATAGTTCAGTCATGTAACCATTACACTACCTGCTGGTCCCCAAAAAGTTATGATATTAAAGGAAAAACTAAGCAAACCCCTGTCACTTAGGAAATAACAGGGTTTTACATACACCAGTAAAATATCTTATGAGAATTGAGATACGCTTGGTATTGGGTCAATTCAGAAGAAGGGACCTAAAGAAAATCATGATTATAACTAAAAAATTCCATCAAGAAAGGTATTATTTAATTGACTTGGCCAAAAGAAACTGAACACTTATAAGAAATTAGCAGGCATTTCTCACTAGTTATGAAATAAGTACTCACTACATATTTGTTAACGGTATGTTCTTTATGCTTTCTCTTACTTTATCTTATTTTATAGTTCATAACACAAAGAAGGAAAAATGAGATCCAGCTCTATTACTGACAAAAATATAAATAATATTCTTTCTTGAAATTATCATAGGAAAAAATAAAAAGATATTAGTGGAATACATCAACATTTATTTATCTGGTACTCATTACTGTTCAATGAGCTGATTTGTTTTATTCATCCATCCTTTTATTTATTCCCAGGTTACAGAAAAAGCAACTAAAGATCAAAGAGATTGAATAATTTACCAACATTTCCATATGTATTTTTAAATCCATCTTTTTCATTTTATCTCCACATTGTGACAATTTGACCTGAAACTCCTCTTACATTTGAGTACAATAAATTGTATACTGTCTAAGGTGATCTGCAGCAAAATTATGTGAATTAAATGTTTATAACACAAGAAACTCTCTTCAGAATAAAATGATTACATGAAGATTATTTTATTAGACACATTTTGGGAGTCTTAAAATGTACCTCCCAACAAGCAGCTAGATAATGAGTTAAACTAATCTCTTTGGTTATTTAAATAAAATTAAAATGTGTGATATCATTTAGTTCTGTAAAACAGCATTCGATTTCCTATTGCAGCACATAACAGACTCTAAACTCTACTGCGTTTGTAGCTAGTGGTTCCTGACAAAGCTTCATCTGGCACAGATGGCATGATGTGAAACTGCTGGGGATCATTATTTATTTCAAAATATCTCGGCTGAAAATCCAAACAGCACATCTCCATTCTAAGAATGTCCTGGGGCAGAAAGAGGATAGCAACATCTAAGATTTTTTATTTCAAATAAAACTTTTGATAAGGGACATTTTAGAAATAATTATAGATGCATCAGTTATTCACATACTAAGATTTCAATGTCTTTATCACAAATGGCCCATGTTCCTACTGACAGGAGAAAAATAAAGAGGCAAGACATTTTGGGACACAGAAACAGATGATAATATGCATAGTGTCCTCAACTGGACCGGTGTGAGGTGTGTTCATGCTGAGTAAATCCACTTCACATGCCAAGTGAGGTATTGTGGTTGAATGTATAAAATAAATTAAAATAAAGAAAGAAAAGAAAAAAGCAATAATTCTCTGCTCTTGTCCAAACCTTTCATTTGCTTCTTAGTGTGTATCAGTAAGTCAATTCCGAACACAGCAAATATCAATCTGTATTATTAAAATCACAGGATATATTTCTATATTTCTCTAATAACATCTGGAACTAGTGATTCAGTAGGGGTTGCTGTTAGATTTTAAATCAGATAAGTGTACTCTTTAATTGAAAACCCTCATTGCCTATAGCAGGGAGTTGGCAAACTACAGCCTGAAGGACAAATCTAGCCAGCTGCCTGTTTATACTGAGCTAAAAATAGCTTTTTTATTTAAAAAAAATTGTAAAAAACAAAATAAGTAAAAAGAAGTAGAAATTGCAGCAAAGACCAAAGATGGCTCACAAAGTTTTAAATATTTACGCTATGGCCCTTTTCAGAAAAAGTTCTCCAATGCTTGGTCTATAGGATAAAGTCCAAATTTCTGTTTTGGGCATCAAAAACCTTCCTAAATGGACTCAATATACTTCTCCAGTTTAAAACTACCTCCTTTCCTCACCTAAGCTATGTTCAACTTACTACTGCTGCATAACCAATTACCACAAAATTTAGTAGATTAAACAAGCTCTTTATTATACTCGTGGTTGCTCTCATTCAAAGATTAGAAGAAGACACAGTCGAAGAAAGAGCTGTTGTCAGCTAAGAAGACTTGGGCCTGGGTGACGCCATGACTGGGGCCAGGATCACCCAGATCATCATTACCCACAGTCTTGCAGTGAATGCTCCCTACAGGCAGGGACCTCAGCCCACTTTGGATCAGACATGCGCCTCTCCACTTGGTCTGAGCTTCCTCACAGCATGGCCACCTTGGAAGAGCTGAACTTTGTACAGGAAGGCTCAGAGCTCCAAATGTGAGTTAGAGTTCCATACAACAAGGCAGAAATTGCATCACCTCTTCTGATCTCTCTTGGAAGTTATACAGAATAATCCTCACCACATTCCAATGCTTTAAAGCAAGAAACAATCACAGGAAAATGTTGTAAAGGCAAATCCTGCCTGTTAATTAGAGGAATACCAAAGACTTAACAGACACAAGCCACTTTCTAGATTTACCTTTTTGAAATGTGTCATTCTCCTTCCCAATATAGACCCTTATATACCCTTCTTCTCCATGAGTTGTTGTTCCCTTATCTGTTGCTATAGCTCAATTATATACATTCTTCAAAACCCAGGTGCAACATGACCATATATTGCAAAGCTTCTCTCCTGTCTTCCCCCATGGAACTAAAAACTAAGAGGAGAGGTGCCTCTGTCAGGCCTCTGGGTTCAGCTCAGGGTTCTGAAGCCCTATCCCAGCCAGGGACTCTGCTCCAGATCCCCCTGTTAACCAGGTAGGCAAGTGCCATCCCCACCCCCTTGCTCTTCTCTTTCC
>NW_006159879.1:429034-454892 GCF_000334495.1 Tupaia belangeri chinensis
TTTTTTTCTATAAAAAAATAAAATAAAATAAAAACAGCTTTTCTGCCCTGCTTGTGCCTTTCTTTTGTTAATCTCTCTCTTCTTCCCCTACCCAGGATAGAAAGCAGCCAGGCATCTTGTAATTTGTCTCCAAGTAAGGAAAAATTAAAGAATATTACAAAAATGTCAGAAAGTGAATTTAGAATACTTATGGTAACAAAATTCTATGAGATGCAAGAGAAAAGAGATGTTGAGCTCCAAGAGATGAGGAATTCTTTCTATGATATGAAAGAAGAATTGGGCATTATAAAAAAAAAAGAATCAAATGGAACTGTTATATATAAAGGCTGTAATACAGGAAATTAAAACCTCCCTTGAAAGTATCAAAAGCAGGTTAGGCCATGCAGAAGATCAAATCTCAAATGTAGAAGACAAAACCAATGACCAAGAAAAAATTATCAAAAATACTGAAAAAACAGCCAAGAAAACTGAGAATAATATATGAGAAATACTATATGCCATGAAACACCCCAATATCAGAATAACTGGTATTCCAGAAGGTGAAGCAACTAATAAGGGCATTTATAGTCTATTACACAAAATTCTGGAAGAAAACTTTCCAAGTCTAGAGAGGCACTCAAACATCCAGACCCAAGAAATACGAAGAGCCCCAAGTAGAATCAATCCAAGAAGATCTTCTTTATGCCACATCATAGCTAGATTGACCAAAATGACAGATAAAGATACTAAGACTGGCAAGAGAGAAACATCAAATCACTTACAAAAGCTATCCCATCAAGCTAACACCAGATCTCTCATCAGATACAATGCAAGCAAGGAAAGAATGAGGAAATATATTCAAAGTGCTAAATGAAAAACAACTTCAACCAAGAATACTAGACCCGACAAGATTATCCTTCATATGGGAAAAGAAAACAAAAACGTTCTCAGATAAACAAAATCTGATGGAATTTACCAACTCCAGACCAGTTCTTCAAGAAGTTCTGAAAGGAGTATTATACCAAGAAAACTAAATAGAAACAGACAGCAACAAGAGAACAAAAAAAAACAAGAAATATGTCCGACTTAATGGTAGGGACAAGCCTGAAAATAATGATAATAACGTTGAATGTCAATGGATTAAATTCTCCAATCAAGAGACACAGACTGGCTGAATGGATTAAAAATCAGAAATCCTCCATCTGCTGCCTACAAGAAACCCATCTCATGGATAAAGACATACACAGACTAAAAGTGAAGGGCTGGAAAAAGGTATTCCATGTAAAAGGAAACCAAAAAAGAGCAGGAGTTGCTATACTGATTTTGGGCAAAATAGGTTTTATGACAAAAAAAAAAAAAGACAAAGAAAGGCATTATGTAGTAGTAAAAGGGCAAATTCACCAAGATGATATAAAGCTTATAAACATTTATGCACCAAACTCAGGAGTACCCAAATATGTAAAGACTACTAGACTAAAAGGAAAGATAGACTGCAACACAATAATTGTTGCAGAGCTCAACACCCCATAATCTCCTTTAGACAGGTCAATGAGACAAAACACAAGCAAAAAGATTCAGGACCTAAATGATACCACAAGTCATATGGACTTGATAGACATCTATAGAACTTTTCACAAAAGCAAACAAACAAAAAAGAACACAAAATATACATTTTTCTCAGCCCCACATGGTGCTTTCTCAAAGACTGACCGCATGATAGGACACAAAACCAGCCTTTACAGATTCAAAGGCACAGAAACTATATCCAGCATCTTCTCCAACCAGGATGGAATTAAACTTGATATTAAACTCAGGAAAAAAAAAACTCAAAAATACACAAATACATGGAAACTAAACAACCTACTTCTGAATAACTTCATGACTGACAAGGAGATTAAGACCGAAATCAAAAGATTCAAAGAAACAAATGATAATGAATACATAAGTTTCCATAATTTATGGGACACGGTAAAAGCAGTCAGAAGAGGGAAGTTCATAGCAATTAGTGCTCACATGAAAAAGATGGGAAGGTGGCAAAAGGACAGCCTAGCATCATGCCTCAGGGAATTGGAACAATGACAACAAAAAAATCCAACAAATGCCAGGAGAAAAGAAATAATAAAGATTCGAGCAGAAATAAGTGAAATAGAAAACAAACTATACAGAAAATAAATGAAAGCAAAAGCTGGTTCTTTGAAAAGATAAAAAAAAGACTGACACACCATTAGCTAGACTAATTAAGAAGAGAGAAAGAACCCAGATAAAATTTGCAATAAATTAGGCAACATTACAACAGACATAACCAAAATACAAAACATCATTAGAGGATACTAAGAGCCACTATATGCCAACAAAGAACACCTGGATGAGATGGACGAATTCCTGGACACATATAATCTACCAAAACTGACTCAGGAGGCCATCTAAAGCCTGAATAGACCTATAACAAGCAATGAGATTGAATCAGTAATAATCTCCCAACAAAGAAAAGTCCCGATCCCTATGGCTTCACTGCAGACTGTAAAAAACTTTTTAAGAAGTAACCACCATTCTACTCACACTGTTTCTACAAACACAAAAGGAAGGAACCCTTCCAAATTCATTCTATGAAGCTTCCATTACCCTCCTTCTGAAACAAATAAGGATACAACAAAAAAGGAAAACTATAGAGCTATATCTCTGATGAATATAGACACAAAAATTCTCAACAAGATACTTGCTAACCATATTCGACAGCATGTAAAAAACCAGGTAGGCTTTATCCCAGGGATGTAAGTGTGGTTCAGCATAAGCAAAACCATAAATGTAATACACCATATCAATATAAAGAAAGATAAAAACCATATGACCATTTCAATTGATGCAGAACAAAGCATTTGACAAAAATACAAAACTCCTTTATGATAAAAACTCTCTGAAAAAATGGCATAGAAGGGTCGTTTCTCAGCATAATAAAAGTCATCTATGAAAAATATGTAACTAACATTATACTTAATGGGGAAAAGCTAAAAGCTTTTCCACTAAAAATTGATACCAGATAAGGCTTCCCAGTTTCTCCACCCCTATTCTGTATAGTACTGGAAGTCCTAGCCAATGCAATCAGAAAAGAGAAGAAAATAAAAAGCATTTGAAAAAAAAAAAGGAAAGAAGAGCTGAAATTATCTCTGTTTGCAGATGACATGATTGTATACATAGAAGACCCAATAACATCCATGAAAAAACTCCTCAAAGTAATAAATGCATACAGTAAAGTGGCAGGATACAAAATTAGCTTACAAAAATCTATAGCATTTCTATATAAAATCAACAAGCAGAAAGAGACAGAACTGAAGTAATCTCATTTACTATAGTCACAAGAAGTATAAGGTAAGGAGTAAAACTAACCAAGGAAATCAAAGACCTCTACAAGGAAAACTATGAAAACATTAAAAAGGAAATTGTAAAGGACACTAAAAAGTGGAAGGACATCCCATGTTCTTGGATTGGGAGAATTAATATAATCAAAATGGCAACCCTACCCAAATTAATCTACATATTTAATGCAATCCCTATAAAATTACAAGAGATATTCTTCACAGATCTAGATAAGACAATCAAAGAATTTGTCTGGAACCATGAAAGACCCCATTTTGCTAGAGCCATCCTGTGCAAGAAGACTGAAGTAGGTGTCATCTCACTTCCGGACTCCAACATATATTTCAAAACTGTCATGGTATTGTCACAAAAACAGATATGAGGACCAATGGAACAGAGTAAAGACCCCAGAAATAAACTCCCAAAATATACAGCCAACTCATATTTGGCAAAGGGTACCAGTCAATCCAGTGGGAAAAGGAAAGCCTCTTTAGCAAATGGTGCTGGAAAAACTGGATATCCACCAGTAGAAAGATGAATCTGAACTCCTATCTGTCACCATTAACAAAAATCTACTCAAAGTGAATCAAAGATCTAAACCTAAGACTGCAAACTATAAAACTACTGGTGGAAAACACTGGAGAAACTCTGGGAAACATTAGGGTAGGCAAAGACTTCTTAAGCAAGACCCCCAAAGTACAAGCAATAATCCCCAAAATAGACAGGTGGAATTACATCAAATAAAGAATTTTCTGCACAGCAAAGGACACCATAATTAGTGTGAATTGACAACCCTCGGAAGGGGAGAGAATTTTGTTAATTTCTGCCTCAGAAGAGGAATTGATAACTAGAATACACAGGGAACTCAAGCAATTTACCCAGAAGAAAATGATTGACTAAATTAAACCATGGGAAAATGAGCTAAATAAAGAACTCTCTAAGGAAGACATACGAACAGTCAAAAAGCATATAAAAAATGTCCACCATCCCTCATTGTAAGGGAGATGCAGATCAAAACCACAATGAGATACCACCTAACTCCAGTCAGACTGGCGAAGATTTAAAAAATCAAATAATGAGGGGCCAGCATTTAGCTTAATGGCTATGTCACTGGACTCCCAGGTAGTCAACCACGGTTCGTGTCCTGGACCCAGTGGCTTAAAACTCATGCCGGGCACGTGTGTGTGCATGCCCAAGATCCCTAGAGGAGAATGGAGGAGAAGGGATTGTGGCGTGGCCATCCCCCCTGGGGGGTGATTTCTCGCTTTCTATCTCTCTGTCTGTCTGGCTAGTGCACGCCAAAACCTCTCCAAAGAATAGAAAAAAAAAATCAAATAATGATTAGTGCTGGAGGGGATGTGGTGAAAGGGGAACATTCTTACACTGTGGGTGGGAATGTAAATTGGTCCAGCCACTGTGGAGAACAATATGGAGGTTCCTCAAAGACTTTCAAATAGAACTACCATATGATCCAGCAACTCCACTCCTGGGTGTCTACCCAAAAGACAGGAGAACGCTCAGTCAGAAAAGAGCTTGCACAACTAAATTCATTGCAGCATTATTCATGATTGCTAAAACATGGAACCAACCCAAATGTCCACAAAGAGATGAATGGACTGAAAAAGTATGGCACATATACTCCATAGAATACTACTCAGCCATAAAAACAAACAAGGCCATGGAATTTGATAGAAAGTGGACAAATATGGAAGATTTGTTGCTGAGTGAAGCAAGTCAGGCTATGAAGGAGAGACATTGTATGTCTCCACTTAACATATACCAACTGTTCGCACTCTATGGTAGAGACTGAAAGAATGGAGAACATAAAAGCATTAAAAATTGTAATTGTCCCCATTTAATATATACCAAGTGTCCGCACTGTATGACTGAAACTAATTAACTAAAGGACATAGAAACACAGTATATAGATGTAAATACCAGATGCAGTGTGTGTGAAAGAGGAGGGTCTGAGGAAGGGCATTTAGAAGAAAAATAGGGAGGCAAAGCATTAATGGCACAAAGAAATGTGGTATTATCTGTTGAAGATATTTTGTAGGTTTATCAACTGTACTAGGGAGAAATGCTCACCTGTTGAATATACATTGGGGAAATAGAGAGGTAAGACACTTGTGGGACACAGATATGGTTTATTATCTATTGACAAAGATGTGTATAGTATTCTCAACTGGGCTGGACTGAGGTGTACATCATGCTTGGTAAAGTCTTTTTACAATATAAATTATGTATAGCAATTGAATGTATGAATAATAATACTAACAATATTGATAATAAAAAACTAAGATGAGAGAACAATATACATTAAAAAGAATAATAAACAATTTAAGCCAAAAATAATTAAATAAAGTTTGTCTTGCAGAAAATTTGTCCTCTATAAAAAGGTGTCAAACTTGCATTACATTTTTCCCTTTTTTCTTTTTTAAGAGATTTTTTGCTATAAGGCATATGTGCTGGCCAGAGTGACACAAACAGACAGAGAGATAGAAAGTGAGAAATCACCCCCTGGGGGGATGACCATGCTACAATTCCTTCTCCTCCAGTCTCCTCTTGGGACATTGGGCACATATGCACACGTGCCTGGCGTGAGTTTTAAGCCTCCATGTCCAGGATTCGAATCACAGTCAACTACGTGGGAGACCAGAGACATAACCATTAAATCATCTGTTGGTCCCATATTTTCCCTTTTCTTAGTAATTGTGCTTCTATAACAGGTTTAATCAAGAGAATGAGGCAAAGGACTACATCTAGTTTATCCCAAGTTTGAATCAAGAAATGCCCTATGGTCCAGCCCCCAAGAAACAGGAGTTCACGAGAATGTCTGAAATATGTGAAAATGCACTGAAATTTGTCTTGGCCCGCAAGACCGTGGAACAGGTTCCTTGGGGGAGGGAGTGAGAGATGGGACAAACACACGCACACACACTACCAGGTGCTGATCAAGTCGTCGTCTTCCGTCTACTTCCGTTTATTCAGGAAAAATGGCGAGTTATATACAGCTGGTGGGCACCAATTGGCTGCCTGAAATGCAAATGAGACAGAACAGCATTAACCAATCATTGATGTGGGTGGATCTCTCCCGTTGCCTAGAAACCCAACCACTTCTGGGGAGAACTGTTGGTCACATGATTTCTGAGAAATGATTTGCTCAGTGAGGAAGTGAAGCCTAATGGTTTCCAAGATGGCGGATAGCTCGAGATGGCTTCCGTATGCAGTGCTCACCACAGAAATTATTGCAAAGGTGTCCAGAAACAGGGAGAAAAAAATAGTTGAGATCTGATTCAAGAATATGTGAGGATCATTCATGTCTAATTCAAGTAACTATAGTATTAGCAAGAGGGTGATAATAATAATGGTAGAAGGATCAAGCTCCAGGAAAAAGCTTCAAAGAGTATGCGAATCCCTCCAGATTGAGTAATCTTTGAGGTTCCTTGGATAATTTTAGGTTTGTGAGGGCCTGAGGAGGGAAATATTGTGGGATCATATTATATCAATAATTAATTTACCCAGATTCAATTTGCACTTGAGAAGAGAAAGGTTTTAATCCTATTATTTATCCCTTTACTCTTCCCTACTTGACTATGTAAACTAATCTTGGGAGTTTCTTGGAAAACATAAAGCTTAAAAATGCAATCACTGAAGTGAAAAAAAAAAAATCAATAGAGTGATTCAATAGCAGACTAAGAAGAATAAGGAATCAGCAAATTCAAACACAGGTCATTTGAAAGTACTCAGTCAGAGGAGCAAAAAGATTAAAGAATGAAAAGTGAGTAAAACTTAACAGACTTATGATACACCATAAAAGATATGAGTATGCCCATTATGGGAGCTCCAGAGGAAGAAATAGAGAGAAATACCAGATAGTTTATTCAAAGAAATGAAAGTTTAAAAAGTCTCAAGTTTGGGAAAGAGGATGATCATCCAGACCCAGGAAGCTCAAAGGATCCTAAATAAGAATAAATCGAAGAAATCCACTTTGAAATGCATTACATTCAAATTGTCAAAAGTCAAATACAGAATTTTGAAAGCGGCAAGAAAAAAACAACTTATTACATACAAGAGAGCTTCAATAAGACAACCAATGGATTTCACAAGAAAGAATATGATAGTAAATTCAAAGTGCTGAAAGAAAAAAATATCAACCAAGAATACTATATCCCACAAACTGTTCTACAAAAATTATGGGGAGATATTCCTCAAACAAAATAAAAGCTGAAAGAGTTTATCACCCCTATATCTGCCTTACAAAAAATGTTTAAGGACTTCAAATTGAAATAAAAAGATACAAAACAGAAACATAACATCATATGAAACTCACTGATAAAGGTAAATACACAGACAAATACAGAATACTCTAGAATTCCACTGGCAGTAAGACTAAACCCACATGAGGCATGGGGTTTGCACCTCAAGATCACCTATGGACAATAAGCACATGGATGTGTGCTCGTGACCTGAGTTGACTGAGGGCTGGGGGTGGATTAGCATGAAGACTCTGTAGGGGTGTGTGTGTGTGTGTGTGTGTGTGTGTGTGTGTGTGTCAATAAATAAATAGATAAACTCATTTATAAAGAAAATCCTATAGAATACACACAAAAGATTAAAGGAAGGAATCAAGGCATATCACTACAAAAAAAATTTAACAAATCACAAAGGAGCATAAGAGTAGAATAAGAGAAGAAAAGATAAATAAAAGAACCAAAAGATAGAGAGAAAATAATAGACAAAACACCAGCAGTAAGTTTTTACCTATCAGTAATTACTTTAAATATAAATTAAACTTCCCAATCAAAAGACATAGAATAGCAAAGGAACATCAACCAGAGAGAACAGGGTGATTACATTTACGACAGACAAAAAGAATTTAAGTCAGAAATAGAATAGACAATAAATTACATCATATAAGGATGGTAGGGTCAATTTACCAGGAATATAATATATATACTATTTTATATATTATATATTAATACAGTTTTATATTTATATATGTTATATATACCAGCACACCTAAATATATATAAAGCATCAGCAGATAGGAAGAAATATATAGCAATACAATAATATCAGAAGACCCCAATACTCCATTTTAATAACAGATCCAGGCAGAAAATCAATAAGTAAACAGTTGACTTATACAATACTGTACACCAAATGAACCTAACAAATGTAGAAAAGTTCAGCCAACGGCAGCAAAACAGAAATGTTTCTCAAGTACACCTGGAACATTCTGTAGGATAGATCATATGGTAAGTCAGAAGAGAAGTCTTAAAAAACTTTAGAAGATTGAATTATGCCAACATCTTTTTTGCCATAATGGAATGAAACTAGAACTCAATAGCAGAGGGAAAACTAAAGCTAAAAAAAAAAAAAATGTGGAAACAGAGATTTGTTTCTAAAATTTATTTCATAGACCTGGGAATATAATTTAGCCTGTAAAACAACCAAATATTCAGTGAAATAAAGTGCTATTGAAAGATTCTTTTTAGCTTCCTTTTTTTTCCTTTCCCCTATCCCTTCCTGTGTGTCTGATCGTGTGTAACCAAGACTTTCCAAAACACCCCGCTCTCGTTGCCTGCTTTACTTAGCAGGTGAGGGTCACGCTCGGTACGGAGAAGGTATGTGTGAATGTGTTCACGCGCTCGTGTGCAGCTTTGCAATGTTTATAGGTGGTGAACACATCATGCTCGAAACCTCTGAGAAGTAAAATCATATCTTGTATAGGAGATGAGGCCGTGGGGTAAACAAGTCACACGAAAGCACTGAAAAGCCATATCATATCGCACAAAGATACACAACAATTAAATATAAATAAGAAATTATTTATTATATTTTATTTTTAAATTGATTTTATACATTCAATCACTGTAAAATGAATTTTCCCAGTATACATTAGCCCAGTTAAGGATATTATCATACACGTTATTATCAACAGCTAATTTTCCATTCTAGTGTCCCTTAAATATTTTACTTCTTTATTTTTCTCCTTGATTCCCTTCTAAATTTAAAAAAGAAACATGGGGCCAGCAGGTAGCACGGTTGTTAAGGCACCAAACTCCCACAAGGCTGACTATAGTTCAAGACATGGATCTGGAGGCTTGAAAATTATAACGGGTGCATGTGCATGAGTGTCCAAAAATCCTGGAGGAGAATGGAGAAGGGACTGCAGCAAGGTTACGCCCCCACTCCCAGTGTGTGTGTGTGTGTGGGGGGGGGTGTCATACGCCATCATGTACCATCACACAATACGAGTGACAGAATAAAGGGCAAGGAGCAGTGTTGGAGACGGAGGCTGAAACAGTGTAGACTCTGCACTGAGAACACCAGGCTGTGAGGACCAGAGTCAGGGTCAGAGCTGGCATGGGAGGGACTGGCAGCTACTGGTCATGGCAGGGCTGGCGACCTTGAGACGGAGCAGTGGGGTCCTCTGTGTTGGAATATAAACTGGGGGATTACAGGTCAAGGCGGTAAGCAGGACCAGAGGCTATTGGAGCAGCCCACGAGTCATGCAGAGCTGGGGCCGAGGAAAGCGTGTTGCTAGGCCGGAGTCTGGAGAGGCGTGTGAGGTTCCTGAAGAGGCTCAGATTTGACTGTGAGGACCGCCGGGTCCCAGACACCGCAAGAGGAGCAAGAGCACGAGCACTCTGCCCCGCCACCTCTCTGCCTGTGTGTACCTGACAGCCAGGCCGCGGGTTCCAGCCTGACCTGGGCTCTGGGGCTGCCGGTCACCCCGGGCTACCCCTTTCCTCCCCGACTCTCCCTCCAGGCTCCAGGACTTGTGTTTATTACATATGAATGCCACTCACCCGTTTAGAGCCACTAATGAAAACAGTTTATGTAAGTAATGGCTAATTATGTGACACTTGGAGAAGAATTAAACATTCAGAACATGAAATGCAATAATGCATACATTTGATATCCAATTTACCACAAAAGGTGGAAGCCAGGGACAGATTTTGAATCAAGTTGCTTTGGCTGGATACTGTCAGAGGGAAGTAGGACTGTTTCCTTTCTGCAAGCAGGACCCAGCCTCCCCAGGGGGACAGCCTCCCCAAGGGGGACAGCCTCCCCAGAGGCCCAGCCTCCCCAGAGGCCCAGCCTCCCCAGGGGGGCAGGCTCCCCAGGGGCCCAGCCTCCACCTGGAAAGAGAGGCCCCTGCAGGGCGTCAGGCTGGGCTGTAGCTGCCGCCTCCCGTCCATGCCCCGTGGACAGCACTTGGGTTTTCTGTGTCCCAAATCACTCACACATCTGTTGTGTAAGGTCAGAGAGCTGCAGCGGCCATGTCTGGGGCGTGCAGAGCGCCAGGCCTGGCAGGAGGGTGCCAGTGTGTGTGTGCTCCTCTCTCCAGGGTAGGAGTGCTGGCAGACGCCACTCCGTCTTAACTCCATATGGCATCCCTGTCCCTACACAGGCACACACATACACACATGCACGCATACACACGTAAGCATGCACACAGGCACACCTGTACACGCATGTGCGCACACACACATGCACATACTCAAAGGAAGCTTGTGTCCTGGTCCACAGGAGGAAGATGCGTCACAGTCCCTTGGAGGAGCACATGGCCCACGGTAGGCCGTGTGGGGAGGGCGCTGGGCCGAGGCTCAGTAGACCCCACATTGTGCTCGACTCCCTCTGTGCTCCTGCAGCCACTGGGTGTCCCCCCAGATGCAGAGTAGGCTCTGCAGGCCACAATGGGTGAGAAGCAGCAGGCATTCCTCAGCCAGGGAGAGTGGCTCCGCGCAGGTCCATGCAGGCTGAGGCCCCAGGGGGCTGGGGCCCATTTTCCACAGCGACCATCCTCCCACATCATCACCCTGCCCCTCCCCAGTGCCTTCTGGAACCCCCTCCCAAGTAAACTACTGGAGCCCCAGCCTGGCCGGCCCGCCCTGGCTCAGGGGAGACGGCAGAGACCTGCACTCAGGAGGCACAGGAAGTCCCTACGTGCAGAACCGGTCAGGAAGTCCAGACCTCGTCCTGCCCACAGAGATATGCCTCCCACACAGCGCCAGTCCCAGACCCCTCCCGGGGAAGGGGCACTTCAGATTTCTCCAGGAGCCAGCAGCCAGAAGGAAGGACCTGCCAAAAAGGGCCAACGTCCAAATGCATGCTGCCCAGAAGGAGGGATGTCAGGGCACTGTCCTGGGTCTTGCTAGAATGTTCTGGCCTGGTCCAAGTACCAGCAAGTCTATGCAGGGCCATCACGAGGGGAGGCGCTTGGCGGGGGGAGGTGAGGGACTCACAGGCATGGACTGCACCCTCCCTCCCAGCACACCCACAGAGCAAGGGCGGGCTGGCTGTGCCAGGGCCTGGCACTCACCAAGCCTCGCTGCCTCATCACCACTGCACACTCAGGAGCTAGCAGCACTCCGGGAGCCACCCAGGCCACCTTGCTGACAGCCCACTGGGCAGCCAGATACCCTGCCTAGACCCCTGAGTGGAAGGAGAAGCCCAAGTTCCACCTGGAGAGAATGAGTGGTGTCCCCGTGTAGTGCAAGTCCCCCCAGGGAGACCGGCCCCGACAAACTGATGCTTCTTACACGGAAGCTCTGTGGTCAGACTCCATCTGCTCAGGAAGGTGACCATTACCATGACAGTAATGAGTCCTGAAGGTCTCTGCACCCTTTAAAAGGAACATGAGCTGGAAGTGTACCCTTTGCACAGCTAATGTCTATTTCAAAGCTAAACAGAAATGACGTAGGGGATGGAGTCCGACGCAGAAACACCTGCCATCACTAGCAGGCTCTGTGGCAGGCAGTTCCAGCTCAGGAAACAGAGACTCAGAGGGCTGGGGAGGCCTGGACCCTGGGGTCGTGGGACCCGTTTGGTTACTGTATGACAGTGGCTCATGCACCTGGTAGAGGAAACCCAGCAATAACCTAGACTCCTGGTGACGTCAGCTCCTCCCCTCTGTAAATATCTCCACCTGTGCGCTTCTGCATGAGCTCCTCTGAGCATCAGGCCTGCTGGTGTGGCTTGCAGGAACCAGGGGAGGAAGAGGCAGACAGCGAGGAGAGTTCCCCTGGACCCTTCAGCAACCTGCCCTCCCCCGGGTCTCACTGGTCTAGACTAGAATGTGCCTGCTTATTTATTTTATTATTTTATTTGTGTAAGAGGGATTTTTGCTATAGGGTGCATGCACTCACCAGAGAGAAAGAGAGACAGAAAGCAAGAAATCACCCCCCAGGAGGGATGGCCATGCCACAGTCCCTTCTCTTCCATTCTCCTATTGGGATCTTGGGCACACATACGCACACACTGGCTTGAATTTCAAGTCACCAGGTCCAGGACCTGATCCGTGGTTGACTACATGAGAGCGCAGCGACGTAACCGGTAAGCCATCTGATGCTGGTCCCCTGTGCCCTTACTTACAAAGAAAGTCCCATGGCCAAGGGAATGGTATGTGGTTATCTGGGTCCTCCCACTTCCGAATCAAACACCTACATAACCTAAGGGCCCCACAGCTGGCCTAGACAAAGCAGGCCAAGCCCAGCTCTACTCAACCTGCGAAGACAGCGTGTCCATCTCAGCCTCCCCCGGCCTCAGTCGGGGCAGCCATTCACCGGCAGCACCAAGACTCTGACTTCCCTAAGGGCAGATCCCACCTCTCCAGCCTGGCTACACCTCCGGAGGCAGGGACAAGGGCTTATATCTTTGTCTCCCAGTGGTGTCTAGAACTTTTGCATACAGTAATTAACACCTGCTAGGGGCTGGCAGGTGGCATGGTGATGAAGATGCCGGACTCCCACGTGGCTGACCACAGTTTGAGTCCCAGACCTGGTGGCTGGGCTTGCTTTCTCACTTTCTCTCTCCCTCTCCCTGCCTTTCTCTGGTAAAATTGAAAAATGATAATAATAATAAAGTTAAATGACATATTTTTTAAAAATATCTTCTCAACACCCTATTTCTAATCAAGAAAGGTAATACACTCACAAAGTCACTTCTCCAGTAGGGACGTTTCTCCAAGACAGGCCAAGGCCGAGAAGGTGCTCTCACGGACGACACACTGAAGGGCCACCACAAGGCGTGGCTGGTGGGATGTGGGCAGCGAGGGGGTAATTATGGCCCCGCCTTCCCTGTCCTTTGCGATTCCATTTATTAGTGGGATGGTCGCCACAAGTGAGTAGTTATTTTGCCATTCATTTAATGTGTGGTTAACATCACTCGCTTCATTTTTCTGTCCTAAAAAGAAGAGGGAATTGTATTTGTGTGACTTCAAGAATTACCGAGGCAATTCATATTCAAGAGCAACCTAAATAGTTCTTTGCAACAAACATAGCACACTCCAGAGCATGAGCTCTAAACTCAAACTCGGTTACGACGAGTGTGGCTGGCTGAGTAACTAACCCCGTGGAAACACCACGCTGCGGACATCGCTGTCTCTGGGTGGCACGGCGCTCTGTCCCTGCCCCTTGTGTGGCTGTGGCCACCTCACGTTGTGGGACAGCATTGTAGAGTCATCTGGCCTCCAAGTAACTGAGGAAGGAGCACAGAGTGACACGGGCCAGGCAGTGAAAGAACAGCAGTGCGTTTTAAATCACAAAGTGTCTTCTCTATGAAAATAGGCACGTTCAGAAAAGATTCTGCATGGATTTTTGCAACAGAACAAACTTGTGCTCTAACTCTATTCTCTACAGACTTTTTGAAGTCCCATGTATGTTTAAATTAAAGAGCCCTTGTTCCGTCTCCAGATTCAGGCCCAGAGTGGTCATTTGAGGAAAACTTCTGGTACTTAAATCCAGAAATCAGCAAACAGACCTTCTGTAGTCCAGGATTACAAGTCTCCCACTACTCTGGGTCTAACCACACGCTTGCGCTAGCAGGCAGGAAGATTCTGAGCGTGGAGCCCAGAGGGTAATATGTAGGCACCAGGACTCAGGCCCAGAGCTGCAGAAAAGCCAGGTAAATGCCAGGGAGAAGCTAGACCAGCCAGGTGTGTGCCGTCCTGGTGCAGCTCAGCATGTGCCCCCAAGTCCCATAAAGCTTTACTTACTGGATGTTCCACAGGTCTCAGTCTTGGCATAGGGATTCTGTTAAAAATTAATAGAAGGACTGGAAACAGCAGATGGCATAATGGTTATGTCACTAGACTCCCACATGGCCATCCGTGGTTCAAATCCCAGGCCCAGTGGCTTGAAATTCAGACCAGGCACTTGTGCATGTGTGCCCAAAATCCTGAGAGGAGAAGGGATTGCAGCATGAGGTAAGATTTCAGCCATATAAAAACTGGAAGGCAGTAGTCTTTCTGAGATAGTAAAGAAAGATCTCCCAAAGAAAAGGACATTGAAGGTCTCCTGAGACACAAATCCGGCTGTAGGACCTGTAGCACCCTACACACCCACACATGTACATTGCACTTCCACATGTGGGATCCGGGGTTCTGAATACACACCCCTAGAGCAGAACGTGCAATCAATAAAACAAAACATGTGTGAGCTCCTCAGCTCAGGACCAGCTCCTGAGCACAATGAAAAGGGTGTTTTCTAAGCGACCATGGTAAAATAAAATCGCAAAGGATTACCATAACCCATAGCAGCACCTTCCACAGAAAACCGTCTGATGTAACAGGTTTGAACACATGGCGTGTCAGCATGTGTACATACATGTCAAAACTCCCGAAAACATACTTCTTTTCTATAAAAGAGAAAGCACACAAAATACCTACCCAAGTGTGGCAGGGCGTGTCATTCTGCTAGACTGCGATAGCAAAGCGCACATACAGGGCGGTTTCAGTGGTGGGGACTGTCGCAGTCCTAGCCCCGGGCGTCGACAGGTTTCGCTACCTCTGAGGGCTGCAAGGAGAGGCCCTCCCTGGCCTCACTCCCCAGCTGGCAGATGGAGCCTTCTCCCGTGTCATCGCTCAGCATCCCCCTGTGCCCCTCTGGATCCTAGCGGCCTCTGCTTATCAGAACAGCAGTTGGATTGGATTAGGGCCCACCCTAACGACCATTTTATTCCAGTTACCACCTTAAAGATTCTGTCTCCATCTAGGGTCATATTCTGCAGTTCTGGGCATAGCACATAAACGTTTGGGGTCACTCAGTTAAGCCCACACTAGAGCTCACACAGTCCAGGCAGGATTCAAGGAGCATTCACGATGGCCCACGGAAGGTCACCAAGACCACTGCGCTGTGTCTGAAAAGACGGGTAACAGAAATTGGGAAATGGTCCCTAAAATGCACTCAAGCATCTCTATTCTTCCTTAATACACATGTTTCATCCGGTTGGTTCCCTGATCATTTTGGAAGCTCTGAGACTTCCCCCGAACCTCGCCAGTTTCTCTGATCTTTGGAGGACCTTCGAGATGTGGGGGCAGCTATGCGATAGAGAGTTAGGGAGACGGGGAAGCTCACAGAGGCCAGCCCACAGAGCAGAGTAAGAAAGCCTGAGCCCACAGGACAAGGAGGACAGGAGTCACCCTAAATGACCACTTGCCGGCCGTGTCCCCTGGGAAGGGTGCGCTGCCCTCGGCATCCAGGCTCAATGCAAGCACAGGCTGGCACCTTCCTCACTGACCCACACGTGTCTCCTGCGAAGTCCTGCTTGTGCGGCAGCAAGGATGTGCCCATCTGGCAAAGAAAAGCTAGTTTGCAGGGCAGTGCGTGGCCTGGGGGCTACGTGAGCCAGGCCCCACCTGGCCGACTGCTTGGCTTGAGTCCCAGTGGCCAAAATCCCAAATGAAGGGAGTGTTGGAAGAGAGGAGATCGTACCGTGACCATGGTCCACGAAGAATACTTCTCCCTCTCTCCCTCTCTCCCTCTCTCCCTTTCTCCCTTTCTCCCTCTCTCTAGTGAGTACACATGGCTTTCTGGCAAATTAATGGAAAAAAGAAAGAAAAGAAAAGCCATCCTACAAACCCTAGGGGCACTGATATATCTCATGGAGTCAGAGGGTGTTTCCAGTCTTCCTAATACTGTCCAGAGAATTCCCAGAAGAGAGAGGGCTGTGAACAGAACGGAACTCTGACGGAGCAGTCAGAGGAGCTGGGGATGCAGGCAGGGGCCAGGGAGACCGTGGAGGCCCAAGCCCTTGTCAGCACCTTTAGGTCTATGCAGCACAGACATTCCACAGTGGGAATCCTGGTCGTCAAGCCAGAATCCTGCATGCTATGGCCAAACCTCCTGTAACAAGTGCAGCCACATGCCATGGCCACGATTCTAAGTCCACCAACAGGTTTCTGAAACAAGTACATAATTTATAAAAATCAAGAGGAAGACCACTTTTACAAATGCATCCTTTGGGGCCAGCAAATATCATAGTGGTTAAGGCACTGGACTCCCAGATGGCCTACTGCAGTTTGAATCCTGGGTCCCACAGTTTGAAACTCATGCCAGGCATGTGTGTGCGCATGCCCAAAATCCCAGAAGGAGAATGGAGGAGAAGGGACTGCAGCATGGCCACCCTCCCTGGACGTGATTTCTCATTTTTCCTTACTGTCTTTCTGTCTTTCTGATGAATGCACATGCCCAAGGCAAAGAATAAACAAACAAAAACCTCAAAAAAGAAAGAAATTAAGGAGGAAAGTAGAGTGGCAAGACATTTATGGGATGCAGAAGTGGATTATTATCTGTTGATGATAGTGTGTTTTGTATCCTCAACTGGAAAGGTGGGGTAAATTCAACTTACAAGCTAAGTGATGTATAGTGATTAAATTTATAAAATAAACTGAAATTTAAAAAAAAGTAAAGCATCCCTTATAAAAAGCATTCAAATGATACCATTTCTCAAAACTGCGGCATCCCAAATTCCGTCTGCCCACCTTGACCATTCGAGTCAGTTTCTCCTCCTCAGAGACAGACGGCTCCGGACCTCGTACAGTTTACCTGCTAAAGGGACTGGGGTCCGGAGGGCCACGCCAGGCTGCCGAGGCACCCCACCTTCAGGAGCGCCAATGAAACAGGGATCCCCACCACTGCCCTTCAGGAAGGGAAGCTGGGCCGGTGCTCACTAACTGAGCAAGGCCAATATTTCACCATGACAAGCATTAGTAATGAATAATTAAGCGGTTAATATAATGTTGCTTTGGTGAAAAATGATAATTTTGCAATTGATGGGCCTGAAACCTATTCTGTATTACTGCGTGCCATTATCGCGAAGGGGCAGTGCGGATGTGGTAACTGGTGTTCTGACAGCTGAGCTGCAGTGATTGTGATGGTGAAAATCTTTTCAGGACCCAGAGTGACCCTGCTGGGAGAATTTCATGAAAAATTGAAGAGGGAAATTTCAACCTGGAACAAGCTCACGTCTCACGCCAGCTTGCCTGAGGTCAAACAGTGTTTTTTCCTATAATGCTGAGTTAATGTCACAGATATAAATCATTCAGAGATGCAGATGTTACCGTGCCTTAAAACGTAACTTCGGTTTCCCCGTGAATCCTATTTTTATTAGGTGCTGAGGTTATTTAAAACAATTTAACAAATGCATTCATGCATTGCTTTCCATAAAAAACTATTTATTGCAAGCATTTTTTTCCCTTTGAGTAAATATCGCTCCTCCTCTGAGGGCCCTGCCATCACTCAGACTGCTGCGGGGCGTGCCAGCCTATGGACATGCCGTCACGGGGAGCAGCGCGCTCTGCTGAGAATTATCACCACTCTCTGAGAAGAAAAACGACATTTCAGAGACGATTTATTTCTTCCCAGTAACACTCCTTTAAGAGAAAGAGTGATTTCTTTAATGTGCAGGAAGTGCTAATTAGAATCTGCATTTTTATTCATTCCTTCTAATTTCATTGAGAAGCACGAAAGTTCTGGAGAAAGGTTTAATTAGGGCAGCACTTAGAATGAAGAAATGAAAAGTAAGCCCCCAGGAATCACAGCAGAAATTTCCACTTGAGGTAAATAAAAACACGCTAAGTGTCTCCTCTGTGTGTTGGACCTTATGTCCTCACGGTGGCATTGAACTCTGCACCTCCTTCGGAGTGGTGGACAGCTAGCTTTGTCCAAAGTCTCATCTCTGGCAAAATCAGCCCCCAGTGCACAAAGCACAGAGACGCCTGAATCACCATGACAGGGACCAGCTTCCTGGGACAGCCCTGGGTCAAGCTGGCCCCTGGCCAGGAAAGGCACAGAGTTCCCCAATTTTAGAGGCTTTGGAGCAAAGCAGACATTGCTGATTGGGGCCCTCTGCCAACAGGTCTCCCCTGACGTCTCTGCTCCTGGGAGCTGCATGGCTCTCCCCCTCCGTGTTGCTCTGCCCCTCTGCTGCGCTGCTGTGCCACTCACTGGGGCACCCACCCAGCCCTCCACCCTGGGGACTGGCACCACTCCTCATGGCCCTGCAGCAGCCCGGAGTTCCAAGTCACTCCACCCTTCCCTCCTGTGTGGTCCACCCGCACTTCACGCAGCACGCGCGTGGCCCAGAGGAGCTGACATTTCGCCTGTTCGTCTCCCCTCCCCCGCCCCCCGGAGTGTGAGCACCCCCATCTCCTGTCTCTGATGCTGAAATGCATCAGGTGCCTTGGGGGTTCAGGCAGGGTCCCGGCTGTGTACGTCCCTCAGTCTCAGCAGGCAGGACCCCCAGGTCACGTTAGCATGAACCCAGCTGTCCGGGCTCAGGCTAATCACAGACCTCAAGCAATCTTCACCCACTTCTCCATCCTTCCCCATCCTTCAAACTCTCCCCAGGTACCTGGGCTCTTCCAGGGGCTGCTATCTCAAAGCCATCACAGACAGTCAGCTCAGGGCCCTCCCCTGCAGCCGCTCAGGTGCCCCCCTGCGAGGACCTCCACCCAGGACACTTTTCCAGAGATGCCAGGGAGAAGTCAGGCGTCTGGCTCTCAGTGTCCCCAAAGCTATAGGTTCTGCAGGGGCTGAGGTCAGTGGTGGTTTACCTCTCATTGCACCAAAGCAGGAGAAGGCTCTGCTCAGAGGTAAGGGGGAGGCCTGTCTAGTCCACCCTGCTTCGCCCTCTGCCACCGGCCACCACGGCCACATAGGAGGTCCTGTCCTTGCCCAGACAGCCTGGCGGAGCTAACCCTGGCTTCCCTGGGGCAGCCCTCCCCTCCTCGGCTCAGACATGCGTCCACAGGACAAGCCCTTGAGAGCCTCTGCCACCCGACAGGACAGGCCCCACAGGCCTCCTGCACGGAGCACAGATGGCTCACACAGGCCCAGCGGCACCTGCCCGTGAACACACAGACATGCTCAGAAAGGCTCAGCGACACCCTCGACTGGCCCTGAGCACCCTCTCCATCCTGAGCACAGGGCTACGTCCACACCAGAACCCTACCAAGCAGGCATTGGAGCCTAAGTCATGATGAAATGAGTCTCAACGAAGTTCGGGTACTTCTGCAAAAAGGCTTCAGAGGGAGCTGGGATTTCAGCCTGAGCCAGTCAGCCCCTGCAGCCCAGGCTCCTCACAGCAGCACAGGGGAGTCCTCCACACGGCGCTGCCGCTGGGACCCACCGAGCCTGGGCCAGAAATGGGCATTTCCATTCATATTACGAGCAGGGAGTGTAGCAGCAAAGATAACGGTCTGGAAAGCCGACTCAGGTTCTGTTCTTTGGTCCACTTATTAACCCGTGGTGCCTCGGGCAAGTCCATATAAACATGCCGAGCTCCGACCCCTCAGTCCACAGAACGGTGACCATCTGCTCCCTCAGCCAGCTCTTGAAAGAAGGAGATTAGAGCGAGGTCCTCCATGAGCAAAGGCTTTCAAAACTGCCCAGCCTGCGCTCTCCCAGGAAGGTAAGAATAACGAGGATCGCTTCGCCTGCAGAAAATGAATGGCCTGCCAGTGTCTCCCTCTGACAAGAAGCAGCATAATATCCCCCCAGGACTCTAGAGAGATAGAAACAATAAAATGTGAGTGAAGAGGAAACAAAACCGAGGAAAATGGACTCTCTTAGATGATGAAAATACGCTTTATGCATCCCACACTGAGATGCAGAGCCTGCCCTCCTCAGGTCTCCCAGCACGGTCTGCAGCGTCTTTCCTCATGGCTCAGGGCTGCCAGTGCAAGCGCTGCCCCACCACGCCCCGCCACGCCACGCAGGAGCACGCCACGCAGGAGCACACCACGCAGGAGCAGCGCGAGGCTTTCTGACCCCAGTGTTTCGACTGCTTGCTTACCCTCTGAATTTTAAAGAAGCATGCGGCTACCCATAGATGTTGGGGGTAGCACTTCTTATAAAACCGATACCAAATATACACTGTTTACCCCCAGGACGTAGACTGTCAGAGCCGCAGAAGAAAATATTCTGCTTTTATGCACCAGGCTGCCTTGGCCACCTGGTTCCAGAGTGATTTGTATTTGTATTCATGAATGAAAGCAGAGAAAACTGGCTGTGTTTGCCCTTTGCCCAGTGATTCCTTGGTCGCACGGTCACATGAATGTTCCAGGCTCCATCTAGAGCCCTCTATCGGCAAGCAGGTAGGGAGGTATTGGATTTTCCTCCGGGGAGCGTACGGCCTTAGTGATTCCAAAATGCCATTTCTGCCAACATCTCGATGAGCACAGAGGACTCGGCCACCAGGGTGACGTACCTGGATTTATGACTCCGCTCGCTGTCCGGGATCACAGACGCCAGAGGTCTCTCCCTCCCTGCACTGCACCTGCTTGGCTGATACAAAGTATGCTGTGTCTGCTGCGTAAGCCATCGCTAGGTGGTTCCTTATATCTGCCAGGAGATTTGCAATCAGCGGGAAATAATGGAGGCTATTAATTTAATTAATAGGAACCAAACTAAGACCCGGGGGTGGGAGGGCTGCAAAAGCAGAACCCTCCCAGATGCTCCTGTGCTGTCAGGAAGCCTATAAAGATGACAAGATTTTTCTGGCTTTGAGGGGTCACCATGCAGGACGGTTCCTGGGGACAAGGGTCTGCAGAGGGCAGCCTGAGCAGAGAGGTTCCGATCACAGAACAATCCACGATCGGGTCCTCTTTACTTGGTGACAAATGTCTGTGGGGGCTAGATGGTGGCCCAGCAGTAAGACGTGACACTCTGTGGCCAGTTCATATAAGCAGGTTCTGGGTTCAAGTTCAGAGACCGCCCTTGTGCACTAGGCACATGCCCATAATCCAGAGCTGCTGAAGTAGGAAGGACCGTGGGTCGAGACCCTGCTGGGGGTGCTAGCTCTCTCTGTATCGCTCCTGCCTTTCTTACTCATGGGAGAACTGAACGAATGAATAAATAAATAATCTTCAACAGGTTTCAGGTCTCAAACAGCCATTCAACTCAGCCACACTAACACACCGAGAAGGGAGGATGAACCCACACCATCCAGTGTTCTAGGCGGAGTCCCACCATAACGTGCCACCCGGCCCTCCCTCAGGTTCCCAGGGCCAGCACACACTGGACATTCAGATGAAATGACGTGCTTGACTTTCGTGAATTCAAAGGTATTTAAAGTATTTCTGAGAACTTTTCAGATGCTCTGACTTTTTAGAAGGGCCCAAACATGGAAATAACACCTGATTTCGAATTATTCAAAAAAATGGCAGTAGTCTTTATTACTACTTATTTTATTTTATTTATTCATTCATTTTTTTTATTTAACCAGACACACACACACAGAGAGAGAGAGAGGAGAGAGAGAGAAAAAGTGGGAAAGAAAGTCACCAGGTCCAGAACTCGAACTGTGGTCAGCCACGTGGGAGTGTCCAACACCTTAACCACCATGCCACCTGCTAGTCCCCTTATTACTATTTCTGAAAAGCATTCTCTTGAGTGTCTTGACAAGCTCTAACCCAGAAGAAGGTGGAGCCCACCTTTAGGCTGCAAACTCAAAGACCAGACCTGCTGTCTGTTCTGCTATCTTCTATCTATAAAGGGTTGGATCTATTTTTGCTCTGAGTGCGTCATTCTTCAAGTTTAAAAATAAAAATAGTAATAGCAAACCATTTTTAAAAGTAGCAAAGGAAAACAAGGAGAGATTGCATTCCACCTTGGATCATTAGGAAGCAAAACAAGCATGAACACACTTGGAAAATGCCAGAAAGCCAGGATGCTCAGAGTGCAGCCCTGGGCCGGAGCCTGCAGCCGCACCTGGGACTCGCTCTGCGGGGGCACTGCTCCTGTGCTGGATGCGACAGCTTGTTTTGTCCTCACAGCCCCTAGGTCTGCTGCCATCTCGAGAGAGAAAAAGTGGGAAAGAAAGTCACCAGGTCCAGAACTCGAACTGTGGTCAGCCACGTGGGAGTGTCCAACACCTTAACCACCATGCCACCTGCTAGTCCCCTTATTACTATTTCTGAAAAGCATTCTCTTGAGTGTCTTGACAAGCTCTAACCCAGAAGAAGGTGGAGCCCACCTTTAGGCTGCAAACTCAAAGACCAGACCTGCTGTCTGTTCTGCTATCTTCTATCTATAAAGGGTTGGATCTATTTTTGCTCTGAGTGCGTCATTCTTCAAGTTTAAAAATAAAAATAGTAATAGCAAACCATTTTTAAAAGTAGCAAAGGAAAACAAGGAGAGATTGCATTCCACCTTGGATCATTAGGAAGCAAAACAAGCATGAACACACTTGGAAAATGCCAGAAAGCCAGGATGCTCAGAGTGCAGCCCTGGGCCGGAGCCTGCAGCCGCACCTGGGACTCGCTCTGCGGGGGCACTGCTCCTGTGCTGGATGCGACAGCTTGTTTTGTCCTCACAGCCCCTAGGTCTGCTGCCATCTCACCTTACAAAGAAGACAGTGAGCACAGAGGGGTGGCTCATGTGCCCGAAGTGAGGGAGACGGGATGGTCAGTCTGCAAGTGCCCCAGGGTGGGTCCCGACGGCACGCCCCATGTGAAATGTTATGGACCACTGGGCTGAGGCCAGGTGAGCCTGTCATAATGAGGACTGGGCACATGCACCTGTTAAGTGAAAGGCACCTGCGATTCAGTAACGAATCGCAGCCCACGTTCACACCACGTAAGGGCGCACCCAGGACGAAGTAGCACAGCACTCCTCATGCGGCCCAAAGGCGCAGCTCAAGGTCCTGGAGACACAGCTGTGGACCATGAGACAAACCCTGACTCCACGGAGTGCATCCTCCTGTGGAAGGAAAATAAGCAGGTCAGTGGGCGATGGGATGTCGGTCCGCACTGTGGAGAAAAGGAGAACAGGAGATAAGGATGCCACCAGGCAGCGGGAGTGTGACTTTACCTGGGCCAGTGAGTGAGGCCTCTGTACAAAGCAGGCTTCTCTGGAGAAGAATCTTGAAGGAAGTGAGACACGGGGGAAAGAAGGTCCTAGGTGGAAGAACCCTCAGGTCTAAGAGCCTGGGCCGAGGCTGGGTCGTGTACAGTGCCTGCTGTAAAGTAGGCAGCAGGCCCAGCCCTGGGGCTGGAAACCGCTGGCCAACAGCAGGCTGGACCCCAGGGTGGGCCTGAAGACACATGGGGACATGTACGAATGCTCAGATCCTAAGGTGCTAAAGGGCCAGGGAAGGGGTCACAGCACGGTGCAGCCCTGTCCAAGTGGCTTTGTGTGCTCTCTTGCTCTCTCTCTCTCCTCTCTCTCTCTCTCTCCTCTTTTTTTTTTTTTTTTTTTTTTTTTTTTTTGGGACGGCTTTTTTTTTTTTGGAGACGTCTTTGCTATAGGGCATGTGCACTCACCAGAAAGACAGAGAGAGACAGAGAGACTGAAAGCAAGGGATGGCCATGCCGCAATCCCTTCTCCTCCATTCTCCTTCTGGGATCTTGGGCACGCACACACACACGCCTGGCATGAATTTAAGTCACCAGGTCCAGGACTCAAACCATGGTCAACTACATGGGAGTCCAGCAACATAGCCATTACGCTAACTCCCAGTCCCTCTCTCCTCCTTTTTTTTTCTCACTCTCATGTTCTCACTCTAGCTCTCTCCCCTCTCTCTTTTTTTCTCTCTCTCTCTCATTCTCTCTCTCTCCCTCAAGTGTATGCATATGCTCTCCTTTATGAGTACAGTAAGTAGCACAACTTCTAAGGTAAATGTGAAGGAGTGGGCTGTGGTGTTTGAGAAACAGCAAGAAGCCGGACGGCGGGAGGGAGGGGACTTGTGAGCTCTGGACTCCAGTGGCTGATGGCCAGGCCGCCCCTCCTTCCTGAGTTCAGCCTCCGCTGGGCTGCGGCCAGGCCTGGAACGGTGGCGGGCAGTCCTGGGACTGTCCTGAGCAGAGCCCTCCTCCCCACCCATCACACGTGCACAGGCAGCTGCCCCAGGTCTGGAGCAACCCAGCTCCACCCGTGCACCCCAGACTGTGCGGCCCCTGAAGGTTTGTGTCCCATAGCACTCATCCCTCCCATTACTTCTGACTCAGGTCCAAGATTTTACCTCAGCTTGTTCCATGGGAAAATTTGTTACATAGGAAACAACCACATGAGATCAACTCTGGATTTGCAGAGACCATTGCAGTATCCAACACCCTTAAATAGGACTGCACTTCTTCACAGCACTTGCGCTCAAAACTAAGTACCAAGAAGCAACCAGCATATGGCATAATGGTTATGTCGCTGGACTCCCATGTAGTTGACCGCGGTTCAAGTCCCAGACCCCATGGATTAAGCTCACGCCGGGCATGTGTGCGTGCATGCATGCATGTGTGCATGCCCAAGATCCCGAGAGGAGAATGGAGGAGAAGGGATTGCGGCGTGGTCATCCCTCCTGCGGAGTGATTTCTCACTTTCTGTCTCTCTGTCTCTGTCTTTCCGGCGAGTGCACATGCTCTATAGCAAAAACCTCTCCAAAAAAAACCCAAACAAACAAACAAATAAGTACAAAAAAAAAGTTAAGTACGTGCAGTGACGGGTATATTAACTAGCTTGACTGGGGTAAATATTTCACAATGCTTGTATACATCAAACCATTTCATGGTACATTTTAAATATATACGATTTTAATTTGTCAATTATACCTTAATAAGGCAGGAAAGAGACAGCTCCATGGCTCCTGCGATCTAGCCATTTTGGGTAAAGGAAGCTGTCCCACTGATAACTGGGCCTCCAGCATACAAAACTCGCGTGAACAGCCCTTCTTCAAGAGAAAGACAGCTCCATGGCTCCTGCGATCTAGCCATTTTGGGAAAAAGGAAGATGTCCCACTGATAACTGGGCCTCCAGCATACAAAACTTGCATGGTAGGAACACCACTTACAAGTCTCCTGTCTCTGTATCACTCTTTGTCTCTCTCTACCTCTGTCTCTGTCCTCTCTCTCTCTCTCTCTCTGTCTTTTTTTTTATAATTTTTGCTTTCTCGAATTTTTTAAGGTGAGGCATTTTACAGGGCCCTTTGGCTCCTCTAGGTCATTATCTTGTTAATAATCCCCTCTCCTCCTCCCAGAACAGCCCTTCTTCAAGAGACAGACAGCTCCATGGCTCCTGTGATCTAGCCATTTCGTGCAGCGCACTTGCGCGCTGAGCGGTTTTCCAATTTTTGAGTTGTATTAAAATTTTTTGAATATTAATTTTTTTTAAAGTTTTTCTCTTCTTTTTCTCTGTGTCTTGTCTGGTGTTTTTGCTATTGTTTCCCTCTCTGTGTTTTCTTTTCTGCACACTCCTCGACCCTCTGATTGAACTTCCAAGTTTGGGAAGAAACTGATAATCCA
>NW_006159879.1:456202-485194 GCF_000334495.1 Tupaia belangeri chinensis
AAAAAAAAATTCAGAGAAAAAAATACTAAAACTGTTACCAAAATTTAAAGAAAAAACTGTGTATTTGATGACCACAGTAAGCTATATAGCCCCAGCTAGGTACCATTTTATAGTATGTTCATTCTACTCACTGAGGTTTATGCCTAAAGTCAGACATGAGTTCTTGTGTATGTAAATATCAGCTGTGCTTGCTATTGCAAATATTTAGACAAATTAAGTTCATTAGCAAATCAATTAAATGGGGGGGATAGGCATAGAAAGCAAACAGGGATAACAGAGACAATGGGAGGAGGGTTGGACAGGGCAGAGGGTTAGGGATAGGGAATCAAGGATGGCAAAAAAAGAGAAAAAACTCAAAATATACAAGACATAAAGACAGACATATTGGCATTGACTCCTGTGTTGAGTAAATAGAAACAACAATGAAGACATGAATGAGCCACAAGGAATTTATTTTTCCTCTGGTGTTAAAGTACGCAGGACTTTCTCAAAATGTTAACAGAAAACTGAAATGTTGGTGTATAAAAAGAGTAGAGTCTGAGGAAGGACATTAGAAGAAAAATAGAGAGGGAAGATAATTTTATAGTTTTATCAACTGGACTAGGGAGAAATGTTCACATGTTGGAATATTCACTCTGTAAGCTAAATAACGTGATTGAATGTATAAAGTAAAATAAAATTTAAAAAAAATAAGGCAGGAAAAATATTAAATGTCAAGAAAACCTTTGTTTTCTGTAAAAGAAAAGTCATTTCCTTTCATTTAATGAGTTACATGATTAAATTTCCCTTTTTGCCATGCCTTTCAGGAAGCTCTGAGCTGAGACCACGATGTTGGCTTTTAACAAATCTCATCTGTTGCCAATATTCCCATGTTTAAATACTTACTGTGTGCATATCTTAATATCATGGCGGGGGGTTTCATCTTTCTTATTCCTTCTTCTGTCCTCCCTAATCTAGTACCTAAGTTTGTCTCTAGAAACAAAAGATACAGCTCATAATATTAAACCGTTTCCTGCAATCGGTCGATTGATGGGTAAGAAGACATTTTACTGTGGCACCTGCCCTGGTGCGTTCTCTGCTGCCGTACAAAAAACCACAGACTGGGTAACTGGTAAAGACAAGAAAGTTATTCCTCTCGATCTGGAGACTGAGAAGTTCAAGACCCTGGCTCTGGACTGGTGAGGGCCCCTGCAGAGGAAGGGCAGAGCGGAGAACGAGGGGGCGGACATCACCTCCACCAGGAGGGCTCCGCAACATACCAATGCCACCAGCCATCAATTCATGAGCCAGCGCTCCTTTAATCTAATCTCCTTCCCCTCTCCTCTGTGTGAGAGAGTGTGTGTGAGTGTGTGTGTGTGAGAGAGAGAGAGCATACATGGTGTGTGCGAGAGAGAGAGAGAAGCACCCTCAGCGGGGTCTCACCCACTTGTGGCCTACTCGCCCCCCAGCTCCTCAGGCCCCCAGATGTGCCCGCATGTCCCTGGTGGCTTCAGCCCAAGCCAGGGGTCTGAGCCTGCAGTCGGCCCTGCGGTTTACAGCCCTGGGGTGGGGGGGCTGTTACCACCGTGCAACAATGTCTGGGCACTAACTGCCTTCTAAAGGGTCACCTCTTGCCTCTGTTACAGGGGATAGTGTCTCGGCCTGGGTTCGGGAAGGGATTTCACACCTCCGCACCATACAAGTTCTTCCATTCGCCCTCCCTGGGAGTCAGAGGCTACACCAGGAAGCCAGGTGGCCTCCGGGCAGACCCTTGCTGTGCATTTTACCATCTGACGTCGGGAGAGAGACTCCGGCCTCTACACCTGAGTCCCCACGTCCTCGTCAGCCTCGGCTGCAGTAAGGAAAAGCCGCAGACTGGTGGCTTACACAGACATCCCCCAGTTCTGGAGGCTGGAGCCCGAGGTCAAGGACGGCTGCTGGACGGCTCAGTACCCGGCTCCTCCCCTGGGATGCAGACAGCACCTTCTCGCTGCACCTTCACACGATGGAAAGAGGCAGAGGGAGAGGAGGAGAGAGGTTGCCCTTGTCTCTGCCTTCCGTAAGGGAGCTACTCCCAACAGGGTCTCGCTCTCAGGATGGCAGCGCCTAATCACCTCCCACAGACCCTACCTCCAAGTGCCATCACCTGAGGGTCTGGGCTTGCACGTCTGAGTTTGGAGGGACGCAGACATTCCGGCGGAAACACAACAGCCACTACGGGGCAAAGATGATCTTCGTCCTCAGGTTGCTCAAAGTGAGCCGTAGGGCACCCAGCTCCAGGCTGGCGCCCAGGAGAACCGGACCCGTTGACCACTGTAGTATCCGTTTCTACCAGGCCCGAGAGGCTTCGCGACTGCTCGTGGGAACGTTTCTGATCCAAAGCGAAGGCTCTGCACCAAGCCCAAAGGCAACCAGCGATGCACTGCTGCCTGCCTATGCTGACTCAGCCGTGTTTGGAAACATCAGTTAAGGTTTATTTAAAAACCCAGAATAAGCCCTATTCTTATTTTAAATGGGAAGGAAAAAATAAATAAACACGTACCCTTTTTGTTATTCTCTTAAAATCCTGTTCTCTTTTCCTCTTTTAAAAACATAATGGCATCACTGAAGCCACCAGCAGGAGCCGCAGAGCTGCAAGGCCTGGGCCACCCTGGAAGGAGGATGACGCGCCTACAGCAGGGCTGAGGGAAGGGGGGTGACGGGCCTACAGCAGAGGGCTGTGGGAAGGAGGGTGATGGGCCTATGGCAGGGCTGAGGGAATGCGGGTAACGGGCCTACAGCAGGGCTGAGGGAAGAGCCCGGGAGGGGGAGGGGGGGCGGGGTTGCTCCTGCCACCAGCACTGCTCCATGACACTTTCCAGTTACTTCATATCAGCCAAGATCAGTTCCTCCTGAGGTTCTGGTTTTTTTCCTTTCGTCCCATTTTGCACAGAATGACCTCAGTCCCCATCTATTCCAGAGACTTCGAAACCACACATTAAACACCAGTATCAGTGAAGTCATTAAGTGCGACGGTCACACTTGCCGGCCATTGGGTAACGTGGATGGAGCCCAGGTCGGCCCACCAAGTCGCGTCTGCAGAAGCCTTGCTTTAGGGGGCACACACCCCAACAGACATGACTGTACCTCACATACACCTCCCTTTTTAACTTATTTATTTTATATTTTCAATTTGCTAAGGTGCATGCACTCATAGAAGAGACAGAGAGAGAAACAGAGACAGGGAGAATGAGAAAGCATCCTCTACAGGGGATGGCCAAGCTGCCATCCATTCTCCATTCTCCTTTTGGGATTTTGGACATACATGCATGCACAACCGGCATGTTTGTCAAGCTGCTGGGTCCAGGATTTGCAGCACACAGTCAGCCATGTGGGATCCAGCCACCTTAACCACCATGCCACTGGCTGGCCCTTCATACACCTTCTAAGAGCCTTGTCTCTTCCCTTAGTTTATCTACTGCTTTTTCATGGCTGCGAGCAGAGACATGGGGCTGTCCCTCAGCTCTGCCTCGTGACGGCGGTGTGGCTGGTGCCATCTCTCTGCTCCTCTTCTGGAACCAGCCCCAAGGCTTCACTCGACATGGCCAGGGCTGTCTAGGGTGTATCAGTGGACATGAGTCACCACCAGAGCACCTGGGATGGGACGATGTGCCCCCTTCTTTCAGTAACCAAGCCCTGGGGTCTGTCAAGGTTCTGCTAAACAAAATATCCCTACTATTACCAAGGCTCCTTCAACGCTTGGAACCTCTTGTATGAATCAATACCTTAAAATGTAGCCATGACAACCGAAGAGATCAGCTAGCCTAAGCACAAATTATATTGATTCTTTTTACACAGTTCAAGATAAGCGCCTAAGTATCAGGGCAAGTCCCTTCCTTCCAACATGGGCTGCTGCTTCTCTTACGTGAGCTTCTCTCTTATAGCAATACAATTGCATTAACGTCCCTGGAGTAAAGTACAGACCCCTGTAAATAAGACGCACCGATGCTGGCTGAGCTTCCAGCTGTAATAGCTACGAGGACAGCAGCAAGTGCTGGCGGATTTCAGGCATGCTGGCTGTCACACTCTCCTTGCCTCCCTGACCGACCCTCAGCGCCAGGACTAGCTTGGTTCTTACTCAGCCCTGATCGTGCGGCTGCCAGGGTCATTCTAAAACAGAAGCATTATTTATGTGCAGTGAAGAGCTGAATGGATTTAAGAATGCAAAAACCATTCTCCCCAGCACGTGCTTCAGATGGTCTTAGGTGAAATCGTTAAGGTCCGCTTTGTCTCAAACCCTTATCTTCCTTCCCACTGTCCCTCCCAGAGCTAGAAATGAGCAGGAAAGTTCAGAACACCGCCGAGTGGCACTGCGCCCTCATCCTTGACAGCGTAGGATAGCACCTTCCCTCCATCCCCCAGGAAAAGAAATGATTCAGACACACGGCCAAGACCATGAGTCTCTTTCCTGGTCCAGTAAAGGAATTTTAATCACATTGTTCCCTTGTTGCAATGTTATATCTGCACACCCCAAGTCCGCAGTGACGGTAAACACTTCTAGGACAGGAAATTTCCTAACTTACCTTTGTACCCTGAGAGTCCCCAGTCAAGACCCAAGCACACCGCAAGCACTCAGTACAGTTTTTGTGAACATCACAGAACACAACCACATAAAAGTCGCCAGGAGACTTTCGACGATAACATTTTTCACCCTAGAGACTGCTCATGTCTAGGCTGGAGAAAATAAAAACAGCCAATTTCTACACCAATTGAGGGCCTACCATTTACTCGCCATTAGGGGAATGTGTGACGCATTTCCCTCAGTGAATGTGACAACCCTGAAAAAGTACCGCTGTTCCCTTTCGACTGATGAGAAAACCTCGGCTGGAAGAGACTGAGTAACCAGCCCGTGGGCCTCCACCTAGAAAATTATAGGACAGGATGCACAAAGGAAATGGAAGATTCCTAGACTTTCAAGTCAGCCTAAATCCCTGTGCTTTTCAAGACAGAATGAAGGAAACACAGTCGAACAGAGGGCTCTACGTTAGTGTCATCAGTAAGGAACTGGGGAGGCTCAGGAGGGACTGGAGCCCAGAAGGGTTTATGAAGGAGACTGGATGGGAACCTCCCGGGCCAGGACCACCTGAGTCAGAAGAGGTGGCCTTGAGAGGCAAGGTCAGCAGGGCCGGGAAGGGAGAGCCTGGGCCAGAGCAGGCAGCAAGGAGTTCATGGAAGACGTGGAAGAGAGCTTTGTGTCCCCAGGGCTTCTAGAGCACTCTTACTTTGACGACTTCCACATCCTCTGCCTGCCCGTTTTTCTGTCCCAAGTACATCCACAGGTACATTCTGTCCCGAGGACATCAGTGTGTGAATACCCTGAAGGCTGCTCAGACTCCACACATACAAGGCAACGATACCAGCTTTCCACACGCTCCCAAGCTGCCTCCTTTTCATCTTTCTCCCTGAGTGGCTTCTCACTCTGCACCCAACCTAGGATGCCGTCACCCTCAGTCCCTCGGCCCCCACATCCACCCGTCCATCCACAGCCTTGCTCACAGTGGCTCAGCAAGGTCTCTGACTCCTCCTGCTCTAACCCACCACCTTGGTGAGCTCAGCTCTTTGGTCTGCACTTCACATTTAGTTTCTTAGCCAGCCTCAAACGGATGTCAGAAATGTCATTCACAATCAGTAGAGGAGGGACATTTCACAACACAGTAAATGCTGTATATGACAGACCCATAGCTGACATCATGCTGAATGGAAACAAGCTGAAAGCTCTCCTGCTAAAAACCGGAACAAGACAAGACTGCCTACTTTCTTCACTCTTTGTCAGCCTAGTGCTGGAAGTCCTAGCCAATGCAACCAAACAAGAGAGCAAAATAAAAGGAATTCGGGTAAGAAAAAAAGAAATTAAATTACCTCTATTTGTAAATAGCATGATTATATACATTGAAAATCCAAAAGAATCTGGAACCAGCAGAAGGCATAATGGTTGCATCACTGGACTACAATGTGATTGACTGCAGTTTGAGTCCCAGACCTGGCAGCTTGAAAGTCATGCCGGACATGTGTGCATGCATGTCCAAAACTCCGAGGGTAGAATGGAGAAAGGATGGCAGAATGGTCATCTCCCCTGGGGAGGGGGTGATTTCTTGCTTTCTGTCAGTCTCTATCTCTCTCTGTGGTGAGCACACATTCCCTATAGCAACAATCTCTCTCAATAAATCAATAAATAAATGCACAAAAAATTCCTGAAAATAATAATGAATATATAAAGTGACAGGATACAAAATCAACATACAAAAATCTGTAGTATTTTTATACATCAAACACACTTTATCACATTGCTTCTCCCTGCGCTAAGCGTCCAGATTTCTCATCACACACAGAACAAGGGCCAAACTCCTACCTAAGACAAAAAGACCCACACAGATGGCTCCCTTGGTCTCAGCTCCTCACTCCCTTTCCCACTCACAGTGCCCCAGTCTCAGATACTGCTTGATCCGCCTGGACCCCCAACTCCTCATTGACCGCTCACGCTCCCTCTGCTCCCCTGCCAGCTCTTCTCCGCCCTCCAGGACCTGGTGCTCCATCTCTTTGGTGAGGCCCGACTGCCAGCACAGAGGCAGCGTGCCATCCCGTGACCTTTTAGAACCCGCACCCCCTTCAGGGAGACATTTGTCACATGCGGCAGTGATCCAGTGTCCCAGTCTGGAGAACCCTGGTGCTGAGAGTCTAAGTGCGGGCGCCTGGGGACACAACCCACCTTTGATTGTGTACAAAGCTCTGTGCATGTGAGGAGCGTTCCAACAGGGGAGGTTCCGAGGACCCCCTAGGTCCATAGCTCCAAGGAAGGAACATGACTACTGAGGTCACCATGAGGGTGCAATGAGTGTTTGCCAAAGAGATGAGGGTGTCCAGAAATGCCAAACAGTCAGGCCACACAAGAAAGCTGAGACCACAAGATTCAGAGCATCGGAGCCCAGAAAGAAGAGTCTGGAGAACATGAAAGTACTAAAAATTGTAATGGACACTAGAGACAAAGTGGAAAGAGAGTGTGTGGGGGGAGAAGAGCATAGGAAAAGAAATTGGGGGGAATGGAGAGGTAAGACACTTGTGGGACACAGATAAGGTTTATCTGTTGACGAGGATGTGTAAGGTGGTCTCAACTGGGCTGGACTGAAGTATATATCATGCTGGGTAAAGTCTCTTCACAATCTAAATGATGTATAGCAATTTAATGTATGAATAATAATAAAAAATATATTTAAAAAAATAGTCTGACCTTGTTGGATTGGATTCTAGAGGACCCAAGGAGCTATGCAGGCTTCCCCACAACCATCAGAAGTCCACAGTTGCCATGGAAGCTCCTTAAACAAGCGGTTTCTGAGGGCAGTGGCGTATGGGGTACGATTTCCATTCCCTTAGTCGTTCATGTGGATGTGGAGAAGGCCCCTACGTGTTTCCGTGTTGCATGAAGAAGCCAGGACCTTTAGCACCGGTGCCCCATCAATGCTGAATGCAGGCCATGTGACTCGGGAGCTTTGGAGAAGACGGGAGTCACTGCTCACACAAAGACAGTAGTAGGCAGTGACAACAGGCAGTCCGTTTCTCCTACGAGGCTGCCCTGTGGCCCTCCTCAGACAGATACTCCATCAGGTAGAGGTGGTGGGTGAGTGATAGATGACAGATAAGTGGATATAGACCGATGATAAATAGATAGAGATAGATAATAGAGATTTGGGCAGATGGACAATATACATGTTCTTACATGTAGAGATAGATACAGGTATAAAATTATACCAGCAATTCTGAGGCAATGTTGAAGACACTGGGATTAGAAAGTTGCCTGCGTACGTATCATGTGTTCTATATCATTGCACTATCTCAGCATCCTCCTAGGACAAGGGAGGATGCAAGGGTCACAAACCTTCAACTCCTAATGTCTTAAGATGGCTCGTTCTCTGGCCTTCCGTGAGGCCTTTGGCTGTGAAAGGTCACCAACATCAGCTCTGGCCCGGTTACTTTAGCGCCACATCCCCTTAGACTACCAAATCGGACGGTCTGGCTAAAAGCATGAAGCAAAGACAAGGAGGCTCACAGGCTCAGGAGCAAGGAGAGAGTGGGGCAGCATGGTGAAAGGACTGTGGACCAGCAGCCGGTGTGCATCCTGGCCCCTCTCGCCTCCCTGTGTGACCTTGATCTAGCTGCCTCGCTTTATTGAACCTCAGTTTCCTCCACTGTAAGTGGATGCAATCTCTGACTTGTCTGACCTATAGTAAGAAGACTTTTATTTATTTAGTTAGTTAGCTGTTCCTTCTTTCATTTTAACTTCAGCAACCTCAATTCATCAGTTATTTTAAGCAAGCATCTTTAAATGTGAGACTAATTTATTTTTGGATAAAATTTGTAGAGAATTTATTATAACTACATTGTGAACTTAATAGTGCACATGTGCCATATTCGTGGAAATAGTCAGACAGTCATCCTGACACCATATTTCCCAATGGCTTATCAGAGAGCTAGAACATGCTCGTGCGTTCTTCTCTCTTCTTTCTAAAGGTGCTTGCAGGACCGCGTGACCTACAGGGCTCTTCACGGCAGACGTGCTGACATCTTCGCACTGACATCTCGAAGCGTCATAGCTGTTGGGGTCATGAAAATCCAGTACTCGTTAGACTGTTCGGTGGGAAGACAGAGACACCAGAGTCTGTGCAGCAGCACCACATGTCCCCGCAGTGGCCTCAGTGTGACGGACTGAATGTCTGTGTCCCCCCAGTTCACATGTTGCATTCTCACCCCACAGTGTGGTATGTTAGGAGGTGGGCTTTTGCCAGGTTCTGGATCATGGCAGTGGAGCCCTCATACACGGGAATGTGCCGTGATGAAAGGGACTCAGATAGGCTCTCTCTCTTTCCACACAGTCTGTGATCCAGAAGGAGACCTTCACCAAGCCTGGGCATCTGGCACTCCCGCCGTGGACTTCCAGCCTCCAGAACTGTGAGATGTAAATCGGTGTTAACAACAAACCGCTCAGCCTTACAGCCATTTGTGACAGCAGCCCAAGCAGACTGGGACACTCAGGTGCCTCACTTCACCTGTTTTTGCTCAGCAGATGCACAGGAACGTGAAATGCAAATGTGCACCTGCTAGGTCGGTACCCTTTGCAATTTACAGTATTTTCGACTTACAATGAGTTTATTGGGACAAATCCCATCATAAGTCAGGGAGCAACTGTATTTGTTTCCACCCTTGCTGGGAAATGGCTATCCGTCCCTTCTGTAATAACCCTTCGTGTTCTTGAAGGTTTAATGCAATGGATAGATTATGGGAATTTATAACTTTTCCCGGATCAAATCTGCATCTGTTTTGTTCCTCTGGTGGAGATTATAGCCAAAATAATAACCTACACAGTTAAATCTCATCTCTAGCAACAAAGAGTTTTTTCCCCTTAAAATTAACTCTAGAAAATAAAACAATATGTACAGGAAGGTCCATAATTTATGACCACACCTAGTAACAATAATTGCATGTAAGTATGTTCCTTAAATAACCCCAGCTACTGGCCTCACGGAAGAACATGGGGATGCTCAACTCATGAACTCAGTGGCATTCCACCTAGGACACTCCAGGGTGAAACACGGCCAAGGAAGACTTGAGTCGGAGCTCCTGACTGGTGGCCAGTGGAGCCTGGTGTCTCATGAGTGGGTAGTGGATTTCTCACAGCTCGGTGGGCAGTGAGACCCTCAGACACAACAGAGCTGGCTACGCTGACCTCCCTTAAAAAACGACGCCATGATTTTCTGTTTGTGGTGATGAGAAGAAAGCATCGCCATACGACAGAGAGCTTTGTAAAGCGACAAGCATGAAAAACAAAAAGACATGCTTTTGCAGTTGTCACTTTTAGTCACAGTGACACCTATTCCCTTGTCAACAAAAATATATCCAAAGAACTTGATATGATAATACATACGTAAAATGCAAAAAAGGCAGTTGTTCCTGTAGAAAAACTTAGACAAAAAACTAGACTACATAGAGGAGTCTATCTAGGAGGCTGACAGAGATTTCACCCAATACCATGCATCTTATTTACTGTTTGCATTCCACCTGGAAGTGGGAGGAGAATTCTCACAAATGTAGTAAGTAAAATAGCAGGGGGACATCCAGATGGAGCCCATCCGGAACTGACTGACAGTGTGCAGGAAGAAAAAGTACAGGTTGAAAGTAAGGGAGAGTATTCACTGCCTCTGGGCAGATTTTTCTAATGTGTATTTTACATGCTTTATGTCAGGACAATAAATCACAAAATGGCAAGGATGAACACAAACTGGTTCCTGAGAGCATACGGCATGCTAGGGAACACGCTGAGCACATCCACAGTATGGGAGCTGATTCTAAACCTTGGGATAGAATGGATTTTCAACTTCTTTTCACTTGGACTCACGTGAATATCTTCCCATTTTTTAAAGAAAGTGAATAAAAATAATCAATTCAGTTTAAAAAATGGGCAAAGGAGCTGAACAGACAACTCTCCAAGGAAGACATATGAATGACCAGAAAGTATGTGGAAACATGCTCAACATCTCTTATCTCAAGGGAGATGCAAATCAAAGCCATAATGAGATCCCGCTTAGCCCCAGTCTGAATAGCTAAAATTTTAAAAATAAAGAACGATGAGTGCTGGTGAGGCTGATGAAAATGGCATTGGTGGGAATGTACTTTAGTACAACCAATATGGAGGCTCTTCAGAAACCTACAAATAGAACTACCATACGACCTAGCAATTCCACTCTTAGGTCTACCCGGAGGGTACGACAAACCCTCATTGGAAAACCATTCGCACATCCATGTTTACTGCAGCATTATTCACAATTGCTAGGACATGTAATCAACCCAATGTCCAAGAACAGACAAGTGGATTAAAAAATTGTGGCACATGTATTCTATGGAATACTACTCAGCCAAAAAACAAGAAAAAAAGACTTGTGTTTGATAAAAAGTGGATGAATATGGATGATTCAAGTTAACCAAAACAAACAAGGCTGTGAAAGATAGGTATTATATATGTCCCCGCTCAATATATATCAAATGTCTGTGCTCTATAGCAGAAACTGAAAGATCGCAAGGAATAACAGCAGGAAAAGCAGCTGCAGATACTAGAGACAATATGGGGGGTAATACGGAGTGGACAGAGAGGGAGGAAGAAAAAAACAAACAACACATTTAATAGACACAAATGAAAATGATCGTTTATCTGCTGTTGACGATGTATATGGTAATGCCTTTGACTTGACTAATACGCATTGTATTCATGCCAGGTAAAAACCATGTCATGCACTGTACATCTTTACAGTGCTTAAATGTAAATTTTTTTAAAGTTTTCAAAAAAAGAAAAAGAATGTGAATCAAATTATTTAGAGATATAATCTTCATGTAAGTTAATGGTTTAACTTTTCTTGTTATCTTTTCTCCTTCATGGTTTCCTTCATGGACTCTGAAAGGAGTGGAGTTTTCAGCAAACATTACTGAATACCAACCCCAAAGTAGGGATGATCTATGAGAACAAAATTCATAGGCTTTAGCAAACTTGGGTTCCATCCCAAATTCATCTCTTACCCATTATTTTAACTTGGTCAGAGACCCAGTTTCCTTAGCTGCTAAAAGAGAGACCCGGTTTCCTTAGCTGCTAAAAGAGAACTGCAATCCTTACACATCACATTGCGTCTGCTCCTACTCCTGGTGAACAGGGTAGCTGGTGCTTGTGGTGTGCTCACGGTTTGCAGACAGCTTCCTAAGCATTGCACCACTTGGCCCATTGGTTCTTCATAACGAGTCTGCGAAGGAAGTTGTGATCATCAAAACAGCATGGTATTGGCACAAAAACAGACAGGTGGACCAATGGAATAGAATAGAGACCTCGGAAATATACTCCAAAGCTTACAGCCAGCTGATCTTTGACAAAGGATAGCAGTCAATCTACTGGGAAAAGGAAAACCTCTTTAGCAAATGGTGCTGGAAAAACTGGGTATCCACCTGCAGAAAGATGAAACTGAATCCTCATCTTTCACCATTAACAAAAATCAACTCAAAATGGATCAAAGATGTGGATCTAAGACCTCAAACTATAAAACTGCTGGTGGAAAATACTGGGGAAACTCTGGGAGACATTGGGGATAGGCAAAGACTTCTTAAATAAGACTCCCAAAACATGGGCAAAAATCCCTAAAATAGGCAAGTGGGACTCTATCAGACTAAGGAGTTACTGCACACCAAAGGACATGGTAACAAGTGTGAATCAACAACCCTAAGAATGTGACAATATTTTTGTCAAATATGCCTCAGACAAGGGACTGATAACCAGAATATACAAGGAACTCAAGAAGCTTAACCACCACACACACCCCCCCCAAAAAAAAAAAGATTAATCCAATTAAAAGATGGGAAAATTAGCTGAACAAAAATCTAAGGAAGACATATGAACAGCCAAAAAGCATATGAGGAAATGCTCAACATCCCTCATCATAAGGGAGATGCAGATAAAAACCACAATGAGATACCACCTCACCCCTGTCAGAATGGCAAAGATTAAAAATATAAAAAATGATAAGTGTTGGCAGGATGTGGTGAAAGGGGAACTCTTACACTGCTGGTGGGAATGTAAATTGGCCCAGCCACTGTGGAAAACAATATGGAGGTTCCTCAAAGATCTATAAATAGAACTACCATTTGATCCAGCAATCCCACTTCTGGATATCTACCCAAAGGACAGGAAAATGCTCATTTGAAAAATGAGCTTGCACATCAATGTTTATTGTAACATTATTCATGATTGCTAAGATATGGAACCAACCTAAATGTCCACAAACAGATGATCAGATTGAAAAAGTGTGGCATGTATACTCTATGGAATATTATTCAGCCATAAAAAAAACAACAAGACCCTAGCATTCAATAGAAAGTGGTCAAATATGGAGGATTCATTGCTGAGTGAAGCAAGCTAGGATGTGAAAGAAAGATATTGTGTGCATCCACTTAATATATACCTACTATCTGCACTTTATGGTAGAGATCGAAATATTAGAGGGCATAAAAGCAGTGAAAATAGTTATGGATGCTGAAAACAGTGTGGAACAGGGCGGGAGAAGGGAAGAGTATAGAGAAGGATAGCTAGAGAACAAATAGAGAGGCATGACACTAGTGGGACACAGAAATGGTGTATTACCTGTTGATGATAATGTGTATAGTATTCTCAGCTGAACTGGTCTGAGAAGTATTTCATGTTGGGTAAATTCTCTATACAAGCCAAATGATATATAGTGATTGAATGTTTAAAAAATATGGAGAATAAATAATAACAATAAGAAAAAAATGATGAAAAGCTATTTGATGATGATGTGGATAGTAATGTCTTTGTCCTGACTGATGTGCATGATAATCATGCTGGAAAAAGAAATATAATGCACTGTAAAGATATATGTGATTTAATGTAATATAAAAAAGATTATGACAATAATTTTTATTTCATTTTCTTTTTATACATTCAATCACATTATTTAGCTTACAAAGTGAATATTCCAACATGTGTACATTTCTCCCTAGTCAGTTGATAAACTATAAAATTATGTTCAACAAATAATACCGCATTTCTTTGTTCCATTAATTAAAAAGACCATATGGCTGACCAGGACCAATGGAGTGTGAGTAGAAGTGAATGCGCCTCCCCCAGACCTGAGCCAGAAGAGCAGCCCACACATCTCCATCCTACCCATCTTCCTCTTAGAAACAGCAAAGGGTGATGACACCAGAACGAACTGGGAGCCACATGTCGATGAAGACAGAATCTCCATTGATCTGGACCCCTGGAAGACTGCAGGGAGGAGTTAGATGAGAAAGAAAGAGACTTCTGTTTTGTTTGAGCCATTGAACGTTTTGAGTGTACCGTTAGCCCACGCTGCTCCAGGTGAGTCCTGAGGGACACAGGCTCACTAACTTGACTAAGGGCACACGCAACAGCCGAGCAGGGATGTGAACCAATGCGCTAAATGACAGCATGTGTGTTCCACTTCCAGCAAATATAAAGAGCTCCATGTAAACATCCATCACTGTAAGCTCTGTTCATGTGAGGATGAAGCCTTAGCCAATAAGATCAGACAAGTGTGTCACTGAAGGGGACAAAGCTCTGAGGGTTCAAGTGCCCATCCTCTCAGAGCATGAAGCCCAGATCCTGTCATGGGACTTGGAACACCACATTGCTCAAGCAGTGTACTATGTCTGTGCAAAGCGCAAGGTCTCCATAGTCAGGTGGGTCCAGAAAGTGGTTGCCCTTGTGTTGGAAAGAGGAAGCATCTGGGGAGACAGCAAGGATAATGAGCTCTCAAGAGCTGGCTCCTGGAGACTGGGCCATCCAGAATGTTGTCAGAACCAATAACTGGTGCCCAGTGCCAGAGAGCAAGGATGAGACTGGAATCATGAGATGTCTGCTCTGCGTCCCTCCTTCAGCCTGTCTGCCTCCACCACCTGGCATTAAACAGCCTGTGCTCACGATTCTCCCCTCTGTGACCACGCACCCACGGGAACACAAGCAGTGGTAACAGTCCCGGGCTGGAAACTCAGTCCCATCCATTGCCCCTTCTTGACCACTTATGTGCATGTCTTTTTCTAGGTGCTGATTTCCTATGGAAACCTTGTTTTACAATTACTTTCTATTATATTTTAAATTATCATTGTTTACAATTTATGCTACAAAATATGCATTCATGTTTTGTCACACAGCAAAAGTAAATAAGATAGATATTTCTGTGATTTGCTAAAAGGAGTTTGCATCATTCAGCCTTGGACAGCAGGTCTATCCCCATTTACGTGTCAAGCTGGGACACTGTAAAGTCACGGGCACCCGGGTGGTGCTTAATTACACACCTTCCAGGATGTGAATCTGTCATCACACATCGAAACTATGTGCATATGCTGCTCTGGATGTTAGAGATACGCTGGTATGTGGGGCAGGGGCCAGGGAGAGCCAGCAGTTTTTCAGAACTGGAGTTACAATGGTGTAGGAATCGGACAGCTGAAAGTTTGCTTGTTTGTTTGTTTGTTTGCTATAGGGCATGTGTGCTTGCCAGGGAGACAGGGAGAGAAAGAGAAAGTGAGAAAGTACCAAGCTCCAAGGGGATGACCATGCCACAGTCCCTTCTCTTCCATTCTCCTCTTGGAATTTTGGGCACTCACACACATGCATCTCGTGTGTTTTCAAGCCACAGGTCTGGGATTCAAATTGTGCAGTTGGCCATGTAAGATCCAGCCACCTTAACCACCACACAACCAGCTGGCCTGAAAAAATATTTTTTCATATTATCTCTAATATTATGGTATATCCTGTTTTACCCCTGAGTGAGTACCTAACCAACTCCCTCCTCCCCCTTCTATTGACATAGATCTGCCATCACCTCAGCAGTTCTCTCTGGTGGACTCTGAGAATTCAGCATCGCCATGACAGTCTCCTAAGATGGCAGAATCCCACAGCTCTGTGAGGGGTGACTGAATGCATTCAAATGCATGCATCTCTCACTCCTTTTTCTATGCCAGATTTCCTGAACTCTGTAAAGTTACTTAGAAGGTAGACCCACTATGGGCTTTTATGAATGCCTTTTTATTCCAAGACAGTAAACTTAAAATATATCTTGACAGGGACCAGCAGTTGGCATAATGGTTATATTTCTGGACTCCCATGTAGTTTACTGCAGTTCGAATCTCAGACATGGTGGCTTAAACTCATGCTAGGCACGTGTGCATGCATGCCCAAGATCCCAAGAGGAGAATGGAGGAGGAGGGATTGCAGCATGGCCATCTCCCCGGGGTATATATATATATATCTTGACATATCTGGGAACCAGCAGATAGAGTAATGGTTATGTCACTGGATTCCCACATAGTCAACCACGGTTCGAGTCCCAGACCCACGGCTTAAAACTCAAGCCAGGTGCATGGTCGTGCATGCCCAAAATTCCAAGAGGAGAATGAAGGAGAAGGGATTATGGCATGGCCTCCCCACTGGGGGATGACTTCTTGCTTTCTGTCTCTGTGTCTTTCTCTGTCTCTCCGGTGAGCACACACACAAAAATAATAATAATAATAATAAACTCTCAATAACAAGAGAGTATATCTTGACAGATTTTTGCACTGAACTTCTTTTTAAGTAAATCATAATCCATGTAAACAAACAAACAAAAATGCTTTTACAGAATACTACAACATACTAAGTTTTGTGTGAAAGCAGGTATATTGCATGGCCAAAAAGGAGATAATTAATACAGGTGTATTTAACTTCCAGGCAGAAAATTATATCTGGAGCACAAACCCTTTGGTTCTTTGCATCTTGGAGAAATGGAGTATTTCTAGGGAAAATGATGGCCAGGGTACTCCTTAGTTCATAGTTTCTGGCTTAGTCAATAAACAAAAGAATGCAAATCCTGCTGAGCACTCACTCAGTGTAAGATACAGATCTCTCGTGTTCCTGAACTTATATATTTGGCTCAAGGCAAGTTGCTCCTCAATGTTTTTCCTAAGTAATGATAATATTTACCTTATTAAGAGGAGTGCATTTTTTATTAAAAATATGTTAGTAATGGCAGAAAAATGGAATGTCACCAGCACATGTTCTGGCAAAAGCCCTCACAGAATTTTACAAAAATAAGATTTGACATTCACTGTCACAGCCTTTACATCTCCAGAACATTCCACATATGTCCATAAATGGCTGTCAGCAGAGATGAGGATGGGCAGCACCCCAGAGCCTCTTATCTCCAAGCTGCTTAGCATACGTGGGGCCCTTCAATGAAACTGGCTCAACACCAGGGAGTGACACACAAGGATGGGCCTGTCTACCACCCTCCAGTCTCCCAAGGGACCCAGAACATTGTGTGCCTCCTCTCCTGACCCTCTCCAAGGAGACTGCACTAGGCTAAGCTGAGTTCCCTCAGCTCTACGTGAGCAATAAATAAACCCAGGTTTGGGAAAATTTAGGAAAACATGATTACCATCAGAAACTGGCTGTGTGACCCATGTCTCTGTGCACGTCTACCAGGACAGCTTGGCTTTTTGGCATCAGCCATCAATGTAGAGCTGCCTTGGTAGTCACATGGAGAGATGGAGTGGCAGAGTAGTTGAGTTTCCAGAGAAAGGCTGAAGCTATGCTGGCATTGGCTGGCACCACACATTTTGTTTCTGAATGCAATATGAGCTATGGGCTTTTCCTAGCATTATAAAAGAAACACGTCCCTAACCTTGGGCTCTGCTTTGCATGGACTCTCTATTCCTCCTGCAGTCCAGTTCCTGTGAACACGGGCACTCAGCTCTCCAGGAGCCACATAGCAAAATCAGGGATTTGGATGTCTAAGAGGGTAAAAGTCAGGTCTCTGTAGGTCCTATCTTTTCTTCTTTTCTTTGAGAGAGAGAGAGATTTTTACTATAGGGAGTGTGCACTCACCAGAGAGACAAAGAGGCAGAAAGCAAGAAATCATCCCCAGGGAAATGGCCATGCCACAATCACTTCTCCATTCTCCTCTCAGGATCTTGGGCACACAAACACATATGCACACACCCAATATGAAAGAAATCAAGTCACCGGGTCTGAGACTCAAACCATGGCTGGCCATGTGAGAGTCCAGTGATATAGGAGGGGTCCCGACTGCCATTCACTCATGGCCTAGGGTAAGGCCATTTTCTGGTCATTTAATCTGGCATTCAATCACAAGTAACAGTTCTACTGAGTTACTACTGTGTATTCTGTTTTATCAGTCCTTTATCTGAGGCATAGTTTAAAAAAACATTCTCCTTTTCCAAGGGTTGTTGATTTACACTAATTACTATGTCTTTTGCTGTGCAGAAATTTCTTAATCTGATGTAATCCCACTTGTGTATTTTTGGGATTAATGCTTGTGCTTTGGGGACCTTATTTAAGACGTCTTTGCCTACTCCAATGTCTACTAGAATTGGCCTAGTGTTTTCCACCAATAGTTTTATACTTTGAGGTCTTAAGTTCAGATCTTTGATCCGCTATGAGTTGATTTTTGTTAATGATGAGAGATAGGGGTCCATATGCATCTTTCTGCAGGTGGATACCCAGTTTTTCCAACACCATTTGCTAAAGAGGTTCTCTCTTTCTCACTGGATCGATTTTTGCCCTTTATCAAAAATAAGGTGGCTGTATGTTTTGGGGTTTATTTTAGGGTCTCTATTCTGTTCCATTGCTCCACGTGTCTATTTTTGTGCTAATACCACACTGTTTTAATTATCACAGCTTTGTAATTTTGGGGGGGGTCAGGGAGTGAGATGCCTCCTACTCCCCTTTTCTTGCACAGGATTGCTTTGGCAATACGGAGTCTTTTATGATTCCAGACAAATTCTATGATTGTCTTTTCTAGATCAGTGAAGAATGTCTCTGGTTGTGGGACCAGCAGTTAGCGTAATGGCTATGTCACTGAACCCCCATGTAGTCCGCGGTTCAAGTCCCAGACCCAGTGGCTTAAACTCTCACCAAGCACGTGCCCAAGATCTTGAGAGGAGAATGGAGGAGAAGGGATTGCGGCGTGGCCATCTCCCCTGGGGGATGATTTCTCGCTTTCTGTCTCTCTGTCTCTCTCTGTCTTTCCGGCGAGCGCATGCACCCTATAGCAAAAACCTCTTCAAAAAAAAAAAAAAAATGAATGTCTCTGGTTGGGATTGTGTTAAACATGTAAATTAATTTGGGCAGAATTACCATTTTGGTTATCATAAGTGAGACACAAATCAAAAGCACAATGAAATACCACCTAACCCCAGTCAGAATGGCTAATATTAAAAAAATGAAAAATGATAAGTGCTGGCAAGGATATGGTGAAAAGGGAATTCTCCTACACTGTTGGTGGGGACATAAATTAGCCCAGCCAATGTGGAGAACAGTATGGAAGTTCCTCAAAGACCTTCAAGTAGAACTACCATATGATCCAGCAATTCCAATCCTGGGTATCTACCCAAAGGATAAGAAAATGCTCAGTCAGAAAAGTGATTGCACATCTACATTTATTGCAGCATTATTCACAATTGCTAAGACATGGAACCACCCAACTGTCCACAAACAGATGAATGTATTGAAAAAGTATGGCACATATGCATTATGAAATACTGTGCCATAAAATAAATAAATAAATAAATAACAACAACAACAAAACCCTAGCATCTGATAGTAAGTGGATGAATATGGAAGATTTAGTGCTGAGTGAAGCAAGCCAGGCTATGAAAGAGAGACATTGTATGTCTCCACTTAATATATACTGACTGTCCACACTCTATGGTGGAAACTGAAAGATTAAAGGACACAGAAGCATGAAAGTGGTTACGGACACTGGAGATGGTATGGGAAGAGGGTAGGAGAAGGGGAAGAATGAGAGGAAAGAAATCAAGGAGAAAGCAAGATATTTGAGGGGCACAGAAATGGAGGATTGTCTGTTGATAATAATGTGTACGGTATCTTCAATTAGACTGGGGAAGTGTGTTCATATTGGATAAATTCATTATACAAGATGTAGTGATATACAATGATTGAATGTATAAAATCATAATAAATTTACAAAATGTTTCTACTGAGTTCTGCAAACTCAGTATACTTTTTATACTCTTTACTTCAGCAAAGCTTCAATAGAAAGTATTTTCTATTTGCTTAATGCTTTCAAAGTCTGTTCAGTTAAAGCAGGTTTACAAGGTTATGTCTTTCCCAAACCACTTCAAAGGACTCGCTATCTCCCCTTCACTTTCTGCAGAGGACACAGGCCTGTCAGCCATGGCAGCACTTTCTCAAAGCAATACAAAATGAATTTAGTGAAATGCTTATGAACAATCCTTTGGAGGTTCTCACAGCCGTGTCGACATCCGTAGGCCACCCAGGAACCAGGCCACAGGCTACGCAGAGAGATCCTTTGATGTACACAGAATCAGGATGTTCCAAGGAAGCAGTGTTTTAGGGAGCCGGCCGGCCTGCTAACAGCTGACAAGACAAGAAGCTTCAGGTGGACCAACAAAAATCTCACTGGCCCGGAGGTTTTCCGCCCAGGGAAAAGGGATAAACTCTTTTTGATTTTACAAAAATAACACATTCTCACTGAAAGGAAGAAAGGAGAGAAGGAAATAAGATGAGGGGGGAAATAGAAGAAAAAGAAAGAGAAAGTGGCCAACACAAAAGCCCATGTGCTTACCAGACCCCCTCTCCGCACTTCCGGATGTGTCTTTCTAGGGAAATGTTTCACATTTACGTGGACATTGTCTTACCACAATGAGAGTGTATACACATGATATTTTATAACCCGTTTTACCCTTTCATAACTTATAACTTTGTGAACAGCTTTCTAAGTCAAGAAATACTCATCTATAAAATTTTTAAGTGGTCAAATACTATTTCACTGTGTAGGTGGGTCACATTTATTTCATCAATTCCACATCATTCAATACTTAGAAAATCCCCAACTCCAAATATTACCGACACTGCATACTGGAGGCTTTCCTTTAAGTCTGAAATTATTTACTTAGGATAATGACCACTGTGGCCTCTCTGGGTACTTTACTCATACTTCTGATGGCTAAGCTGTCCTCCAGAAAACTCACCAACCCCACCCCTGCCCGAGAGGAAGGGAGCTCTCACCTCCCTGCACCAAAGAAGCTACTCTTGTATTTATCCGTTTTATATGTGAGAAACGCCAGCCCTGCTGGCTTAATTTATATGTGTATGATAAGAAGCCAGGCTTGAGTCTTTCTCTATTCTTGTTAGCTAATGCAGTTGCATCTGGGTACAGTGTCTTAACCCAGAACAGACCGACCCCATGTAACAGGAAGGCAGCTGCTTGCTACCACATACGTGCTAAGTATAGAATCAGTAAACAAGTAAGAACCACAAAACCTACCGGGCCTTCTGCGGGCTCAGTAAGTTCTTACAATAATAAGGAAAGTTACATATTTGATTAAGTAAGGACTTTTAAAGAACTAAAAGAATACTTTTAATCAACTCTGAAGTCAAAATGTATAACAGACCTGTTATGAGTTTAATTATTCCCCCTAAACTGGACCAGCAGGTGGCATGGTGGTTAAGGCTCTGGACACTCCCACATGGCCTACCATGGTTCGAGTTCTGGATCTGGTGGCTTGCTTTCTCGCTTTCTTGCTCTCTTTCTCTCTCTCTCTCTCTTTCTATGTCTCTCTCTGGTCAAATTAAAATAAATGAATGAATAAATAAAATTAAAAATAAATAATTCTTTAAAAACAATTATTCCCCCTCGAAATTGATATACTAAAGTCCTCACCCAGCAGCACCTTGGAATGTGACCCTGACTGTGAGTTCGCACCTTTACAGAGGTGGTCACGTTACAGTGAGGTCATTTTGGTGGATCCGAGTCCAACACGACAGATATCCTGATAAAAAGTGGGAACCTGGGTTAACAGGTGGTGGGGTGGTTAAGGAGGCTGGATCCCATATGGCTGACCAAGCAGGTCAAGTCCCAGACCCTGCAGCTTGAAAAAGCACACCAGTGTGTGTGCATGCATGCCCAAAAATCCCAAGAGGAAGAGAAAGGATGCAACAGGACCACACCTCATACCTCCTGAGGGCGGGGGTGGGCTCTTTCTTTCTCTTTTTCTCCCTGTGTTTCTCTGTTGCTATCTCTCTCTCTGGTGAATGCACATGCCCCATAGCAAAAAAAAAAATTTAAATAAGAAAGATCACTGAGAATTCAGACAAAGACACAGTGTCTGCATTCGTGCACACATGCACACATGCACACATATACACATACACACATACACACACCCACACCACCATGGCATCATAAAGACCAAGCAAGAAGACACCAGGTTGGATCCACCTCTCACCACAGCCTCAGGAGGAAGACCACCCACCACCTCCAGTTCAGACCTCCAGCTTCCAGAGCAGAGAGGGAATAAGCTCTTGTGCAGAAGCTGCCCCCGTTTGTGGTACTTACTACAGCAGCCCTAGGAGACTAGTACAACAAACCCACCTTAGTGTCAGAGACACAGCAGACGTGACCAGCTGCTTCTTCTGGATGTGCCGGCAACAGGTATAAAACACACACTGGCCTCCTGTTCACAGGGAACCTCATACGCATTACCTCCTCTCCATAAAACCTTGATGTGCACAGGTGTCCAGTGGAGAAACCGAGACCCAGGCAAGTTAGGTAAAGTGTCTAAGGTCACTCAGGGAGTCAGAGGCAGACGCAGTCATCTGCCCAGGCCTCTGCGGTTCCAGGACAGGCCCTGCTGCCCCACCACCCATCGAAACTCCCACCCATTCACACTATTACTGACCTTGCAAGAGTCTAAAAAAGTAAAATGAGTATTTACTGGTTTTATTAATAAATATCTGTTAAGGATTTTAAGCAGCTAAAACAAATACCCTGTAGAGAGAGACCTAAAGGAATTTCATATGCATTGAGCAAGGGCCAGCAGGTGGTGTGATGGTTAAGGCACTGGACTCCCACACAGCCTACTGCAGTTCAAGTCCTGGACCTGGCAGTTTGCTGAAATAAATGCATTGAACGTGAATGAGTTAAATATGCACTAAGGATTGCATTTGCTCTGGTCCAGTTAATTCCGTAAGTATCTCATCTTCTTTATAATGCTGACTCTGGTATTTTCTCAGGTCATGCCATCAAGCCACTGGCTGACCCTGGTATAAATCTGATCAAGGATCACATTCAGTGACAGCGAGTAGCTCCCGGTGCTGGAGTGCAGGCACTGTTCAAAGCCTGTCTCGTGTGCTGACACATTTGCCCGCACACTTGGGAAGGCTGGTGCCCCTCCGCTCCCATTTTTATCAGGCAGGAAACGAGGTGCTACAGGTTGACTGGTCCGACACCATGGAGCGCGGACTGCAGAGACAGGACCAGGTCCAGACTCTGAGCACGGGCTCACGGCCAGGCATCAGCATCTAGTCTGGGCTGCATTCTGGACCTCAAGCTCAGAGGCAAAGCCCAAGTGCTCTGGGACCTCAACTTTAGTCCTAACTAAACAATTTAGCTGCCACCCCCTGCCACCTGTGAGTGCATGGACCTTCTGGCAATATAAAACAAAAAATTTTAGTGATTAAAAAAATTAAAAATAAACTCATAAACAGAAGCGTGCTCTGTGTGTGTGTGTGTACTGTACAAACACAGGAAGAGCATGCTTCTGCTTGTGAGAGCGAATATAACATACACACACACTCATACAATGCACATGTTTGAACTCATCATCATTGCAATATATATATATATATATATATATTTCTATGTATAATAACTGTATATTAATATCTTATGTATTGTGTTAGATGCAATAATATCATATACCTTTATATTATGTTAATATATAATACCATATCACATATATTATATTGTTAGAAGTATGGGACCAGCAGTTGGCATAATGGCTATGTCTCTGGACTCCCATGTAGTTGACCACAATTCAAGTCCCAGACCTGGTGGCTTAAACTCGCATTGGACACGTGTGCATGTGTGCCCAAGATCCCGAGAGGAGAATGGAGGAGAAGGGATTGCGGCATGGCCATCCCCCCTGGGGTGTGATTTCTTGTTTTCTGCCTCTCTGTCTCTCTGTCTTTCTGGCAAGCACACGTGCCCTATAGCAAAAACCTCTCCAAAAAAAAAAAAAAAAAAAAGAGAAGGAATTATTATGATGCTTAGTTATTAATCATATTCATTAGAGGTATGTCTCTATTTAAGAAATACTGATAAAGATTTTAAAAAGAGAGCCAGCAGCTGGCATGATGGTTAAGGCTCTAGACTCCCACACGGTCGACTGTGGTTCAAGGCCCGGACCTGGTGGCTCCTTTCTCATTTTCCCTCTCTGTCTCTCTCTGGTTGGTACACATGCCCTAATAGCAAATTAAAAAATAATAATGGCAAATAAAATTAAATAAACAATTCTTTAAAAAGATTTTTTGAATCTCAAAGTTATTTTATTATTATTTAATGAATCAATTTTACACAGCTCTGCAACTTAAAATCCTTAAGTGACAAACACACAAATACACTCACACATACACACTCAACTCACACACACACACTCACACACCACACACACGCAAACACACACTCACACACACACAGGGGTCTTCCAAAAGTTTATGAAAGTGATATTAGATAAAAACTATGCATGGATTTCAATATTAAAATAAATTCATTTTTTTCTCGTCTTTCTTTTATTTTCTTATTTTTTTTTTACATTCAATCACTGTATATCTTAACAGCATACAAAACGCAAAAAAAAATTTTAAAGACACCAAGTTTGCACTTGAGGTGATTTTTTTAACTTACAAAATGATTCTTAAGGCTTTTGTAAAAAGCTATTTTCCATTTCCATTTCTCAAGTCTTTTTGTCTGAGAAAACAAGAAGAGCAACAAAGCTAAGTAACCCTCCGATGCCAATTACAGATTGATCAGACGGAAAGCGAAGTCATCTTTGAAATTAAAAAATCAATATGACCATAATTTAATTTTTAAAAAGAGTTTCACACATTGTTGCTAACCGCCCAGATCTCGGGAGCAGGAGGCAGGCTAGGGTGGTGGTGAGGGCCGAGGTCCAGAGTACGTCAGCCCTAACTCACGTCCCAGCCCCGTCACGCTCCTGCCGCCCTCCAAGCGCAGCACCCCACCCTGCAGCTTCTGGACCTCCGCCAGCCACTCTTCCCACCCCCGCATGAGAATAGTACAGTCTAGGCTCTAAACCTAAAATTACTGCTTCAGTCTTCCATTTAGATTATTCTCGGTTTTAATCAAAACAATCGTAATTCAATTTTATTTGCTAGGCTTTCCACCCACAATTAATAGGATTAATCCAGAAGAACCATTTCCTCTCTTGCAGAACAATTTATTGGCAGCCGAATTACGGACCCCAGCACCAAGGGCTTTTCTCTCCACCGTGCCATGACCGCACCAAGTACTGTAAGGATCGTTCCCAGCTCGCTACAGGAAGGAGGAACAGATTCACTGAAGGACCAGTGGAACCTGAGTGATGGCTACGCACTGGGGCTGGAAGGGGAAATCTAGCAGTCTATGTCCAGGCATGCCTGACAATGCGACGTATCTGTGACAATGACCCACTCCCCACAAGAAGCCTGAAGAACGCCATGGGTGGAAGCGGGTTCTCTCCAGTGGCGGCCTGGCGTGAGAGGACACCCATCCGCCAACGACTCCGTTATCATGTCGTGTAAGAGTTATAATAAAAAGTTCTAATATATTAGATCATCTTAATAGAGTACACTGTTACTCAAACGTGCCAAATTGCATGGTGATCTTTAAACATGTAAGTAGGTGCTCACTCTGGGTTTTCCATCCACTCCTGCACGTACAGTACTAGACTGCATTGAATAAGGGAACCACTCTCATTGTGTAGTGTTTGGGGACAATTCGAATTACGTGAACATTTACAAACATACAAACATACAAACATAGAAACAGAAGAGACGTAAGGCAGGAGCTGCTGCCCACGTGTGCTGCCACCGTTCTGCCCCTCACCCACCCAGGAGCAGCGGGGAGGCCCAAGCCACTCAACTTGAGCTTATTAGGGACCCCTGCCCAGCCTGCTGTGCAAAAAGAGGGGTTGAGCTGGTCTAGGTGGCACATAGCACCACGCAAAGTCTCCTGCCATATGTTCTGCCTACCCAGACCAACTTCCACCCGAATCGAACATCGAAAGTGAGTTCTGTCTGACTCAAGTGGCCTGGGCGGTGGGGGAGGAAGGAAGCTGCAGTGCAGGGCCCCCTTGGCCTGCTTGGAGCACTCCCGGCCTGAACTTCAGCTGCCCATTCGCTGAGCTCAATTCCGTTCCCGGAACTGAAAGTAACCTGGAGCAGGAGTGCAGGCCTCTCCTCACACCTTCACATCATCCCCCTGCAAGAGTAGAAGACAAACGAGTCAGTAACTTCTGAGCTAGTCGAACATGCAAATACCTGAAATGGGGGTTATTAAAGCTCGTAATTCAGTCAGCAGCCTGCGTGGCCTTGATGAAAGAAGGTTCCCGATTCGTCGGCTGGTATGTAACGTGAGGTAGAAGGTAATGACATTCCTGCGAGCTCTGAGAGCCTGCCCTTTCATTTCAAGGATATAAATATTGAATATTTATATTTTAAGGAAAAGGATGTGCTCTGCCATATTACTTTTCGATAATTCTATATGAATTCAATAAACAGATTATGAACATCATAAATCTCAGTTTATTAAAATAATGACATCTGCTGGGTAAAGCGACAGGTTTTTTAATCGAATAAGGAAAACACCAATGTTGGAGAGATGACACCGTTTTCCTTGACCCTGGGTTTTGATGGCAATGGACCTAATTTTATGCTCCCCCATCTATACTAGGGTAGACCAGCATGCACAGCTCAGAGGCCCCTAACTGGGAGGCCTAGTGACAAGGGGCAAGCAGATGTCAATCACAGACCTAGCCCAACCCAAGCGAGCTGTGGGTGGCCCTGGGCCCTCGCGTTTCTCACATGCTTTTGTGTCCAGATCCTGCTCTGTCTTAGAGCTCTGCGTGGCAGTGTCTCTCCATTTTCTATGAGCCGTCTCCACAGGTAGATAACTACAAAAAGGAAGGAAGAGAGGCCATTGTTTCTTTAAGTGTAACTTTCTTCCCCAAGAGAGAGAGGCACAACTAATAGGGTCTTCATGATGGAATGCACGCCGGACTTGTACAGGGAGACCTCGGGATGCGAACTCTGGACCTTGCCATGTGGCATCAGCATCCTGAGTGCCGTGCTACCACTGCAGCACTGCACATGGCCTGGCTGATGAAGGTGATCTTGCCCTGGAGACTGGAACTTCTGCAGAAGGCTGGCAGAGCAGACTGGTGTTGATGGAAAAGAAGAGAAGAGAATGAGTAGGGAAAAGAGAAACAGAAAATGCTCCTCCAGCCTAGTTCAGACGGCACTAGGTAAATGAAACTTCAAAGTCAGAATTCAGAAGTGGAGACTAATGCAGCCCTTTCATAAGACAGTGACAACTCAGGTGCCTACCAACAGGAACATGGGTCAGTTAGAGCAAATTCACAAACCCGAGCACCACACGTGCAACACGATGCATCTTAAAAGCATAATCTGGAGCAAGAAAAAGAAGTCGTAAGATGTCCGTCATGCTCAGAAATCAGGACGATGGCAACCCTTGTCAGATTCACACCGTCACCTGCGGGGGCTGGACGCGGCACCACAGCCCCGTGGTGGAACAAGCCTTGGCTCTCTCTGTTCTGCAGGCTGCAAGTCTGAGACCAGGAGGGGCAGGGCTGGTTCCCCAGAGACCATGGCAGAGGGTCTGCTCCAGACCTCCCTCCTTGGCTTAGACTCGTATTCAAGTCTCCATGGCATTCTTCCTGTCCGTCTGTCTGTCTCCAAATTCCTTTTTAGCAGGGCCCCAGTCATTTTTAACTGGGAACCAGAGTAATGACCTCATTGTAACTTGATCAGGTCACACTTTGAGATCCTGGGGTCAGGGTTCCAACATGTGAGTTTTGAGAAGGGCATGGTTCAACTCATGACACACACCCATGACACAGCTATTGAGAGAGGGCAGGGTGATGGTGAACACACCATTGGAGGCTAGCTCCAGGGACCTGCGGGCAGGGACAGGGTAGAGCACCGAGACCAGGAAAATTCCAGGGCCTGGGTCAGGCGCTCAGTTGTGGCAAAATGCTTTGGAGGTTATTTGTGGTGTGATGTTAGTTTTTGTGCGCCAGGCACATATTTTAAAAGATAATAAAGGAAAAAAAGAAGAAGAAGAAAAAGAAAACTGTTTGCACTGTCTGGAAAAACAGGAGACTCAAAGTCCCTCAAGCAGAGTGCCCTCCCACAGAGCACTGTGAAGGAGACCTAAGTCACTGTAAAAACTAAGAAGTAACAGAAATCAATAGGAAGTAGAGTTTCATCCTGAAATGTTTCTTTTTCTCTGAGATATTTATAACCACCATGGCTAGTGCTTTCCTTAAAAGCTCACATTCCACCCCTCTAAAGGGTTTGAAAAATTCATAGTTCTTGCTGGCAGCCTGTATCCCATAGGAAACACCAGGCACCCACGGGCAGGGCTCCCTGGACCTCACGTTTAAGGTGTCACTTCCTGCGGCTCAAAGCTCTTTTTGTGTTTATGCTGTCTTCATGGAAAGAGGTGTTTATTCTGTGCCCAGATTCTAAACAATAACGGCTACACTTACATAGTATTTACTACATCCAGCTATGATTTAAAGAACTGCATAGGTTCATTCACTCAACACCCCAATGAGGTAGGTGCTGTTTGTGTCCCCACTTCTCAGAGGAAGAGATGCGGTAATGAAGTGGTTGAAGGTTGCACAGCTAATAAGAACCTGGTGCTGAAGTCACGTATCTACAGCAACTTCCAGGTGGTTCCGACCTAAGCCCCTGGCTCTCCCTCACCAGGGATGGTGGTGCCCGGTGCTGACTTCCTCACCTGGGGACCGGTTTACCCACGTCATCTCTAAGTTATCGCTAAAATGAAGCAAAAACTGTCCAGACGCTAGCTACTCAGCGAACGGAGGACCGTGTTGGAAATTACTGCTTTGTTGACCTGAACGAGCCCTTTTAGCACACCTAACTGGCTGTCAGCGTGTAAAGGACATCTCCACAGAGTGTGCTGGACACGGCGCTCACCCAAACACACCTTCATGTGTCAAAATGGCCAGTTCCTGCAGCACGCCAGCCTCTAATGAATGCGACCAAGCGCTGCCCAAGGACACCCAGGAAGGCACCTCACATCCACCTTCACAGGCTCCAGGCCCATGTATGGCCTCCCCAGACTGAGGTCTCCAGTGGCCACAGCAGACCCTCCAAAGGCTGGATACCGTGGTATCATGAGCAGCCTTGCCCTCATCTGAACTGTGGCCACCATACCCCGTGTGACTAAAAAAAAAAAAAAAAAAAACCTTTTTTTTTTTTTTTTTTTTTTTTTTTTTTTTGAGAGATTTTCACTGTAGGGCGCATGCGCTCGCCAGACAGACAGA
>NW_006159879.1:485308-542617 GCF_000334495.1 Tupaia belangeri chinensis
CCCCCTCCGAACGTGGGCCCCCATACCCCGTGTGACTAAAAAAAAAAAAAAAAAAGCCTCTTTTGTTTTGCAGAAATCTTGAAAACGCATAGGTCCTCTTGCCCCACTGACTGGTCAACACCTTGTTGCATAAGAGAACTTCAAGAATGAAAAGACAAAATTAAAATATAAAACTTACTTTGGTGCAAAAAAATGTTTAAATCCATGCATAGTTTTGTTTCTGGTTTTTTACTTATTTTTAATGATCAAAAGACACGTATGCTTACCGGAGAAAAAGAGGGAGAAAACATCCCTCAATGGGGTGTGGTCAACCCCTGCTCCTCCATTTCTCCATCCTGTTAGGATCTGAAGAATGCATGCACACAAGCTTAGCTGTCAAGGCCAGGATTCAAACCTTGGTGGCCATGTGCGATCTGGCTCTCTTAACCGCTAGGTCATGGGGACTGCCCACATAGTTACAAGACATATTTCCATGAAAATTCCGGGTGTGAGTAACCACAGCAAACTCTCCTTCCTGGTCTCTTTCTAGCTAGACCTGTGGCTGTGTTCCTGTTATTGTAACATGTGCTTGAGCCAAGCTTCTAAACCACTTGAGAACTATTAGTTAATTTCCTTATGCTCATTAAACATTTGGTTATTTGGTCATACTGGAATTGTTCATTCTAGGTCTTTTAATGACATTCAAAGAATGGCCTGGCTGGGATGCTTTCGACAGGGGAAACATACATACCCGCATACACATATACAATAACATCACACAGATGATGCTAGAGATCATGGATGTAGATATACAGACACAGATAGAGATGTGCAGAAAATAATGTAGAGTCCTGGCAGAGCAAAGCTCATGTTAGAGTCCTGGAAAGGTGATTAGAAAAGGAAATGGGAAAAAAAAAATTTGAACTTAAAATAAACCTATTTAAAGTGCAGCTTAGAAGAAATGTGAACTGAGTCCACAGGGCTTCCTCTAGAAAAAAGGTGCACACAGACGTGCATGTGGGACAAGCACTTGCACCATCTTATCTGGACCCTGAGTTTGCTGCCCCTGCTCAGCTCGACTTTAAGCATATCTCAGGATACTAGTCTCTTAAAATACTGAGCTGTATCCAATCATGGGTTCCAGAATTTGAGAGAACCTTGCTGCCATGCTCTGTGAGAGGGAGTATTTGCAACCATACATTCTCATGAGTCATAGAGAACGAAAGAGAATTTTAATGAATATTAAGTAAAAGTGTCATCAGAAATAAAAGATGTGAGGTATAAAAATGAAATCTGGGGCCAGCAGATGGCATAGTGGTTATGTCACCAGACTTCCACATGGCTGACCATGGTTTGAGTCCCAGACCCAGCAGTTTGAAACTTAAAAGCTGGGCACATGTGCATGCCCAAGATCCAGGGAGAACTGTGGCCATCCCCAAGGTGGTGATTTCTCACTGTCTCTCTCTCTCTCTCTCTCTCTCACCCTGGCAAGCTCACACACCCTAAATCAAAAACCTCTACAAAAGAAAATAAATAAATAAATCTTGTTGGGCTAACCCATGTCCTGGTGATTAAAGAAGTGGATCCCACAAGACCAATTGCGTGGTTCGAGCCCTAGACCCAGTGGCTTGAAAACATGGCAGGGATGTGTGTGCTTGCTCAAAGTCCTGACAGGAGGGAGAGATGGAGGAGAAGGGGCTGTGTGTGACCATGCCCCACTAGGGGTGCTTTCTTCCTCTCCCTCTGTCTCTCTGTTTTTCTCTGGCAACTGCACACGCCCTCTGGTAAATTAAGAAAAAAAAAAAAAAAAAGAAAGAAAAGAAAAGAAAAAAGAAAAGAAAAGAAAAAGAAAGAGAAAAAGAAAAAGAAAAGAAAAGAAAAGAAACCTTGCTGAATGAAGTCTTAATTCCAAACCTGAGACCCGGGAGAACCAAGCTATTGCTCCATCTTCCATCTGGTCTTTCTCAATAATACTGGCTCTTCTGGGCCACACACAGGCAGTGACAGTGATTATAGACTACACAGATCTTCCGAGGGGTCTGTATTTTTTAAGTTTTAAATACAGTCCTAGGCCTCACCATACAGCAGAAAATACTTTCTCCCAGATAACACATGACAGAGAAGCGACACCAGTATTTTCAGAGAGAGATCTCGTCTTGTGCTTTTTCATTGTCCTTTGACACAATGGTCTTCCAATCAACAACAACCATAATTAATAGTATATATAAAATATACCTGGACCTTTGAGGACATTAATAAGTACATCTGCTTTAAAGTGGTTTCATTGCATTGTTTAAGATAGGTCATGTGATTTGCAAAACAACAATTCTTAAAAACAAGCAAAGTCACTTGCATTGAAGAGGCCAGCTTTTACAAAGCAGAGTCATTAGTGACCAGGAAATGCTACTGCTACATTTAGCAGAAAGGAAGAGAAAAGCTAGAAGCTGGGAAGCACAGCGAGCCCTTAGCTGGCCTCTTGTCATCTTTTCCACAGTGTGCGTTATCCCAGTAATACCTGGGCTTCGTTTGTAATTTGATAATAGAGCATGTATCGTGTTGTTAGATTAATATTATTTCTATGATTAAGGCCTCTAATACATTTTAAGAAGTGTCGACATTCTATGCATTTTGAGTCGAGGTCATCTAATCCTCATAAAAATCCTGGGAAAGAAATACAACCTTCACATGCAGGAGACATCCAGTGCCTGAAGGTCAGGTGAGTTCTCCCTCCTCTGTCTCACTGTTTCCACTTACAACGCAGCCTCCAGGGGCCTTCCTGCTGGGATCTCTGAGTCCACTCCCCAGCCAGGTGGCGCCATGGTCAGCTCACTCTGTTCTACCTTTCTGCATTGCAGGGACAAGATGGGGCTGAAATCTCTGCTCCCAGACCTCCGGCCACCGAGGTTTGGATGTGGTGTAACTTTTACAGAGGAGATGCCGACGAAGGGCAGGCAGAGGAAGTCTCTGTGCTCGGTGGTACCGAGTACTGCACGGGGTGGCATCTGGACCCCAGTTTCACTCTTCGGTCACTCCCTTGGGTGGTGGGCTCTGCAGCGGCAGGACCTTCCTACTTCCTGCCATGCACAAAGTGGGCCGGGGAGACTGATGCTTGATTCATTAAACTATAATAGAAAGAGTCTCCCTAGTGTCTGAAAGGGAGGAGTGAGAGGAGAGGGTTTACAGGTTTGGGGGGCTGGAACAGACATGGGGAAGGGGGTGGTAGGCAGAAGGCCTAGTCTGAGTTGGTCAAAAATCGTTGTATTTGGAGCATAAAAATCCATGCAATGTCACTGTGAAGTCTGCTTGCCTGGGGTCTTAGATGGGAAAACAGAGGTGAGTCCGTGTTACTTTCTTGACCTTGGGATTACAGCTCTGATAAGTCAGATCCTGAAGCTGAAAGTCAGTGGTAACTCAGACTTACTCTTATCATTCAACTTGGCGAGCACTTCACCTAAATGAGTGGTGAAGAGAGGCAGTTTCCATGCCCTGTAGTACATTTTCTGTCTTGTTTTTAAAAAGATATCTCAATTTAGAGAAAATGGCTTCTTTTATTAAATATCTGTTAAATATTAGAACAACATGTCTTTGCCACAAGGTGGCATTCTTTTTTGAATTGTAAACCCAAAGCCCCAGAAAAATAATCATCTGTCAAAGAGCTGCTATTCTTGCCCTGTCTGCCCTCAAGAACCACCTATGGGATTTTTTAAGTAAAGAAGCTTGAGCTCTACCCTCCAGTATTTTAATGCTGCAGTTTTGGAATAGGAACCCAAGAAACGTTTGTGTAATGCAGGCCGACTTTTCCTATGGAGAGGCCTGGAAATTAAGTACGTGATCAGGAGCCAGCCTGTTATGACTGGTTGGTCACAGGTAGGGTTCGATGCTCAGGCAGGGCATTAGAGGTTTCTGCAAAGGAAAAGCAGAGAAGCTTAACAGAAAGATCTCTAGGCACTGGCAGCTGGAGACTCCCTAGAAAGACCAGAATTCTTACCCAACATCCCAAATCAACTATCCTTATTCATGCACATGTAGGTACCAAAAAGGACCTATTTTTTTTAAATATCTATTGGGTCATTGGAAAACCTGTGACTCATTTTTGTATAGAAAAGTATGTCATGACTTTTCTGATGACCCAATAATATGAGCCAGCAGGCTGGAAAGTTATGGCCACCAGGCTAAACCTAAACTATAGCCTATTTTTAATGAAGTTTTATTAGAAAACAGTCACACCAATTTATGTATTATTTGTAGCTGATTTCTTGCTATAGCAGAAAAGTTGAGAAGTTATATGAGAGACAGTATAGCCACAAGCATAAGCTATTTACTGTCTGACCTTTTACAGAAAATGTTTGCTAATCCTGGCCTAAACTATAAACTAAACTAAATTCAGGATCCTCAAATATTTATGGAAAGCCAATTATACACAAACATGAACTTAAATAAAAAGAAGAATGTGAACACAGATAATGCCTCAATTAGAAGAAAACAAACAAAACAAAACTCTGATTACTATTCAAATCAACATTATATACTTCAAAGAGATGAAAGGTAATGGCTATGTCGCTGGACTCCCATGTAGTTGATCGCGGTTCCGGTGCTGGGCCTGATGGCTTAAACTCACACCAGGTGCATGTGTGTACATGCCCAAGATCCCGAGGAATGGAGGAGAAGGAATTGCAGCGTGGTCATCCCCCCTGGAGGGTGATTTCTCGCATTCTGTCTCTCTGTATCTCTCTGTCTTTCTGGTGAGCACATGGGCCCTATAGCAAAAACCTCTCAAAAAATAATAATAAATAAATAATAGAGTTTCAGAAAAAAAGAGTTCAAGAAAAGGGTATGGGTGTTCCTGTTGGGAAAATTTATTTTACAAGCTGTGCTGATGTACAGTGAGTAAATGTATAAAATTAATTTTTATAATTATTTTTTAAAAATAAATAAATAAATGAAATTAAGAAAAAGTAACAAGAATCTTATGGAACTTAAAGATATGAGTCTCTCATCCAAGAGGCCTGTCATGTGCCCAAGGGGTGACATAAAGTCAAGGCACTGGACTCCCACATGGTTGACTGCAGATTGAGTCCCAGATCTGATGGCTGAAAATCATGCCAGGTGCATGTACATACATGTCCAAAATCCTGAGAGGAGAATGGAGGAGGAAGAATTACAATGTTGCTATCCTCCCTAGGGGGTGATTTCTGACTTTCCCTCTCTCTGCCTCTCTCCAGCAAGTGTCCTAAAAATAAATAAAATGAAATAATAAAATTAAAAGGGCTGTTACATCTATTATATACCCACCCAATAGAAGACACAATATAACAAATCATATTTATGTGGAATTTTAGCAGACTACAGATAAAAAGAAAAATCTAAATGCTTCCAAAAAGAATGCAAAACTATACACAGAGGAATAAGAATTAAATATATCAACCACAATGCTGAAAGGAAAAAATAATAAAGAATATTTACAGAATTCTAAAGAACTGCTTTCTTTTTCTTATAATTTTATACCTAGCCAAAGTATCAGTCAAGTTTCATAGCAGAAAAAGACATCATCGGCCACAATAATCCCAAAATTTCTGTGTAATATTTCTTAGAGGAGTTAAGATGATGAACTACAGAAACCAAAGAAAAGGAAAAACAAAATTGATATATCAAGAGGCATAAGCCCTGTTAATTTTTTAAAAGAAATCTATAAAATCATTTGTGCTGCAACCTAGATAGTAGCCAGCTAATATTGGAGATGAGTGGAGGAATAGGTGATATGAGAAAGAAAATTTCCAGATAACATACTGGAGTTAAAAAAAAAAAATCTATGGCAAACAAATCATCCAAGTAAATAATAATAATAATAATAGTAATAATAATAATAATAATAAAACCCAAGGAAATCAAAATGCAATGTAAAAAAAAGAAATGCAATTTTTAAGAGAGTTTTTTTATATAGGGCACATGCATTCACCAGAGACAGAGAGAAATAAAGTGAGAAATTACCCCTCAGAGGGGTTGGTCATGCTGCAACCCCTTCTCCTCCATTCTCCTCTCAGCATTTTGGACACACACACACACACACACACACACACACACACGTGCCTAGCATGAGTTGTAAGCCACTGGGTCTGGGATTCCAACTGCAGTTGAGTATGTGGGAGTCCAGTGATGTAACCATTATGCCATCTGCTGGTCCCAAGAAATACAATTTTAATACATAATTCAGTTTTGCAGTAAATAATCTTTACATAATATCAATGAGTACATCCTGATTTAGGCAAAATGCTGTTATTTTAAAGGCAAGAGGGATGAAGTAAAGGATAAGTGGAGGCTAAATTTTCACCTACTATGACAGAAAATCAATTGATTAACTGATCAATTAATTAAGCAAGGAATATCCATCAAGGCCTATTATATAGAAATGAAAATGAAACTACCAAAGGAAATAAGGGAGTTGAATGTGATCATCTCTGGCCAGCCGGTTTAAGGTATGAAAGAGTTTAGAGAAAGAGCATTTGGGAACTTTGGGTTTTTTGTTTTTGTTTTTGTTTTTATATAAGCCATGTTTTTAGATATGTAAGGAGTCTTCAAAAATTTTGTGGAAATGTGTATTATTAAAAATCTATGGGGTCCAGCAGGTGGCATGGTGATTAAGGGTGCTGGCGTGGTTCAACTCCTAGACTTGGCAACTTGCTTTCTCACTTGCTCTCTCACTCTCTCACTCTGTCCCTCTCTGGTCAAATTAAAATAAATAAATAAGGTTAAATAAAATAATTCTTTTTAAAAAAATCTATGCTTGGGGTCCAGCAAATGGCATAATGATTATGTCACTGGACTCCCACATAATCAACTACAGTTCAAGTCCCAGGCCCAGCGGTTTAAAACTCAGGCCAGGCACATGTGAGTAAGTGTCCAAAATCCCAAGAGAAGGATAAAGGAAAAGGGATTGCAATGTGGCCATCCTCCCTGGAAGGTGATTTCTCACTCACTTTCTCTCTCTCTCTCTAAGAAGCTCGCTTTCTCTCTCTCTCTCTCTCTCAGAAAAAAAAAAGGCAAAAATCTATGCATGGATTTAAAAAAAAATTTGCACTAAAATAAGTTTTCATTTTCCTGTAAGCTTTTGTTTATATTTTGCCAGAGGGGTACATGCACTTGCCAGAGACTGACAGTGAAAGAGAAAGAGACAGAAAATGAGAAAGCATCCTCCCATGGGCGAAGCAGGCCAGCTTGAGGTTTAGCAACTGCAGCCATTTTGAAATAAGAAAGGCCTCTAACAAGAACAATCTGATGAAGTGTTGAGTCATAGAGAGATCTGTCTAAGGAATGGTCAGATCAGAAACCAGGAGTAGGTATCTAAAGTAAGACAGGAATCAGGCTCATTACTCAGGGGAAAGCAGTTGACTGTTGTGAGGAATGATTTGCTTGTGTTCATATCTTGTACCTATAAATACTGAGAACATGCTGAGCTTTATGAGACCATTTGCTGATTTTGCTGGTTGTCTCCCTATAACTGGTTACAGAAATAAACTGTCTTCGCCAACCTTTGCCTGTCATTTCATTGACTGTGAGTAGAGGCTGCCAGACTTAGTTGGCTGGTAACATGGGGAATGGTCACCCCACAATCGCTTCTCCACTTCTCCCTGTTTTCAAGATTTTAGGCACACATGCACATGCACCCAGCATGTTTTTCAAGCTACCAGGTCCATGACTAAAACGATGCAGTTAACCCTGTGGGAGCCAGGCACCTTAACCACCACACCCCTGGCTGGCTTCCACAAGTTTTTTGAACTCCCTTCTTTTGTGTAAATGTTCCTTAATAGCTTTTTAATAAATAAATACAAGTATGTAAATGAATTACTTCAGTGCTATCCAAATGATTCTGCTATGGGGTCAGATTTAAAAGTATCTCTTACTGGTTCAACTTTATTTTATGGTGGCAAATATTGAAAGACAATTTCAAATAGCCAAAATATTTTTATTCTGTTTGGCATCTTCCAATGAATCAAATGTTTGCTCATATTTGTTTGACTGACTTCCTCCAAAAAAAAATTGTATTGAGTAATGTAGGTAATATATTTCTTAAAATTAGACATAGGTTAACTGAAACAAAATAAATGGGGTTTTCTTGGTAGTTTTTGTTTACTGTTCTTGAAGAAGGAAGACATGAAAATGGTAATAAAGCACATGGAAATGCAGACCAACAGGTCTCATACTCTTTTTTCTGTTGTTTTTGTTTGTTTGTTTGTTTTAGAGAGAGATGTTTGCTATAGGGCATGTGCGCTCACCAGAGAGACAGAAAGCAGGAAATCACCCCCCAGGGGGGATGGCCACCCTGCAATCCCTTCTCCTCCATTCTCCTCTAGGGATTTAGGGCATGCACATGCATGTTCCCAGTGTGTTTTTAGCCACCAGGTCTGGGACTCAAACCATGTTCACTATGTGGGAGTCCAGCAACGTAACCATTATGCCATCTGCTGGCCCCCAGGCCTTATATTCTTAGTAGGACAGGACTTTTATATTTCTAGCAGTCATAATCCTAAAATCCACAGTTAATGAGGTAAGTACAAACCAATGAACTAAAGTAAGATAACAAACGATTAATGAGATAAGAACAAATTAATTTCTCAGGAGACACGCAATTTTTAAAGAAACATTTCTAGCGAGGTAAGGGGACATGTCAACTTACAAGAAATGAAGTGGCTTTAAAATTATTGAGCTCTGTCCAGTGAGGCTACTCTGAGTTCCTAAGAGCTGAGAATGTGGGGATCCAATGTGAGAGTCCAAGGGTTACTAAAAAAAAAAAAAAAAAAAAAAATTGATTAGTGTCTGCAAAGACGCAAACTCACAAAACAAATGCCAAGAGTCACAGAATCGTAACGTAGATAGGACTCTCACAGGTGCTTTGGCAGGCTGGCTGCTAAAACACTGGAAAACAATTTCTTAAATGGAAATTCTGCAGCTGCCCTCAAAGGGTGACAAATGAGCACCAGTTTTCTTTGTTTGACCTGTTCTCTACCTTCTCCAAATCTTTACTCCCTTTTAGTTCCACATGAAATTCCTGAAAACTGAAAGCCATTTTTTGGTGGTAGAGGTCCTCTGAGTGATTGCGGTGGCCATCAGTCACCCGTTCGGTGAAGGTGCATGGTTGTGCCAGTCAGCATCAATTTGTCCCAGTCGGTGAGCTTGCCCATGCTGACAGAGCTGCCTAGAATGTGAGCAACACGAAGCTCAGCTCAGACAGTGCTGTGGTTGAGGAAAAATCTAAAGCCAGTTCAATTTAGCAGAGCTTATTTGAACAGAGAGAGGTTCTAGACCTGGCAGCATCTCCCATCACAGTTGGTTCAGAACATTCCGCCCTACCAAGTGCGGGTCATGCTTATAGCCAGAGAGAAGGAAGCTGTGCAAAACCACTCCGACTGGCTCAGCAGTCACTGGCCTACTGTGGATGCAGTTTGCTCAGTTGGCAGCCAGTGACTGGCTGAGGCACAGAGGCCTTGGCTACTTGTATCACCCAAATATGGAGGCTGATTTAGGCCAATTTGACTTAACAGCACCCTGCCTTCCCCCTCCCATCGCATTAGTATGAAGTCATTCCATCCAGGGTTAGTGGTCTGGTGTCCACTCTTAAGCCTGTGCCTTCATGCTGTCATCTGACACTCCCCTCTCTCAACGTCCTCAGAGACACCATGGGGACGGATGCTGTGTCACAATGTCCTTATCCCTCTTTCCATGTCCTTATCCCGCTTTCCCTAACTGAATCCTGCCAGCCCACAGAGAGAAGCTGACAGCCACCTTAAGCACCCTCTAACTTATGGTGAAACCCCAGACCATCAAGAGATCCCCTCTGGGAAGCCATGAGAGGATGATGCTTTTGTTATTGAAAATCAAAGGGGAGGCAGAGCCTGAGAACCACACAGAGGGACCAGTCTGCTTCGCAAGATGAAGACAAAGATGTTGTGGATATTGCACTCTTCACCAGCAGCTTAAATACAGAAGGATCCAGATTCCAGCAAATCAACACACATGTTTAAAATGCAGTGTGGATATTGTCAGGATTCCGTGTGCTGGAAGCTAAGAGGACACTCCAAATTGCAGTGTGGTGTGTCCGTTTGAGGAGGCCGGGCAGTCAGTGTGAAGCATGGCTGTGCACAGTTGGGGCTGGCTGAGTGGGTAAGTGTCCATTCAAGACCCAATAAGCAGAGATCACTGTCTTTTTGATCTGTCCCTGTTCAATTGATTCATGAAATCTTCACTGGTCACCTGCTGAGTAAATAGTCCCACACAGGGCAACTTACAGGAATTGACAGCTGCAAGGCAAAGTTTCCACACACCAGGAACCCAAGGCATGGGTGTGAAAATAAGACACATGTTCCCAAAGCTGTCAGTAACAGATGAGAGTTAAGTTGTTAAATGCAAGTTATGTATCCCTTATCCAAAATGCTGGGGATAGAAGTGTTTTGGATTTTTTATTTTTGGAATATTTTCATATAAATAATAGGAGATGTTGGGAAGGGGACTCAGGTCTAAACACAAAATTTATGTATGTTCCATACACATCTTAAACACATGGCAGGAAAGTAACTTTATACAATATTTTTGTATTGCAATGTTTTGATTTCAACCTGTCACATAAGATCAGGTGTGAAATATTCCATTTGTGGTGTCATGTCAGTGCTCAGAAAGTTTCAGATTTTGGAGCATTTGGGACTTCAGAGGTTGATTAGGGTTCTCAATCTGTAGGTGCAATGAGTGGATGAGGGATGGAGTGGACAGTGCAGTTTCGTTTTCGCATCATTGGTAGTTGATTGATCTGCTCATGACCCTTAGTCCTGAACTCAGTTCTCGAAATTAGAAACTGAGAGTAGTAATATCTACTTTGTAAAACTGTAATAAAGTTTAAAAATTAAAATGAATAAGGTAGGTGAAGTAAAATGTAAACTTCACTTAGTAGGAGCTCATCAAGACTGACGACAATGGTAATGATGGTGACAATGACAGTCTTTCCTGCCAAAGGGATACGATGGCATCTGACTGGCCCTGGATGGAGGATAGGTGCCCACCCGTAGCCATGGAGCTGTGGCATACATAAGGGAGAGTTAGTGAATCTATGGATTCTGGCTCGTCATTTAATATCCATCAATTTTCATCCTAATGACATCACATGACCCAAACTTCCACAAATGTAAGGGTTTCAAGTACCTAATGGGCATTCAACACCGTAACCATAAAGCTCATTTTACATCTTCAAGAACAAAGCTTGAAGCACACTAGTGCATGTTTTCCTGGGATTCCAGGTGACTAAATGATTTGCTCAAATGTATGGCATTCACCAAAGCAAAATGTCCAAGTCCGTAGATATCTAATGTGAGAGTTTATTTTTTGTTCCGTATTTCAATACCCAAATCTCCCGTGGAAACATTAGGGATCATATATTTTATATTCTACACAGAAACTACACATAAATGCATATATTTCACATGTGCATATATATGTATATATGCAAACGTAGCTATACATATCCTGTGTAAGATCAAGGAAATTCTTTATGTATAAAAATATTATATGTTGCAATCAATAAATTAAACCATTGGGAGAGTGGAGGAAGGCAGTGACATAATCTGAATCCCAACTGCCAAGCAATATTTTGCTGACGTGAACCTCCTCCCCCCTTTCCATTTTAACTGCAAGCACTCCTAGTTAGACTGCTTTTTTCCAATTACCCAATTACTGCCCGTTTTCTCAGTCATCCCAAGAGCTCTTCCAGTCCAGTGAGAGGTCTGGCAGGCACTATCTTTGTCTCACTGCCTGCATTCGCCTCAGCATCAATCCCAAAGCAGGCAAGTTCCAACCAAGCTATGCTGGAGGTGCCCAAAGTCATGAGATGTTACCACAAATTGTCTTTCTAGACCTGGGCGCTGACCAAAGACCCCCCCCCCAGGAGAAAAGGTTACCACATGCAACATGGAGGGTTTTTTTCCATTCTATTGATAAAAATCAAAGAGTAGAACATTTAAAAATTAGATGTGCTGTTGACCACGTGCCATTTCAATTTCTCTTTTTTTTCCTTTTTTTAATTTTGTTTTTTATACATTCAATTATCTTTTTTAGCTTACAAAGTGAATATTTCAATATGTGAACATTTCTCCCTAGTCCAGTAGATTAAATTATAAAATATCTTCAACAGATAATACCATATTTCTTTGTCCCATTAATGCTTTGCCTCCATATTTTTCTTGTAAATGTCCTTCCTCAGGCCCTACTCTTCCACACACATTATATCTGGTATTTACACCCATTTACTGTGTTTGTATATCCTTTGGTCAATCAGTTTCAGTCATAAAGTGTGGACACTCAGCATATACTAAGTGGGGACATACAATGTCTCTCTTTCATAGCCTGGCTTGCTTCGCTCATCAGTAAATCTTCCAGATTCTTCCATTTTCTGTCAAAACCCAGGATTTTGTAGTTTTCTTTATGACTGATAAGTATTCCATAGAGTATATGTGCCACAGTTTTTCAATCCATTCATCTGTTTGGGGGCATTTGGGTTGGTTCCACATCTTAGCAATTGTGAATGGTGCCGCAATAAACATTGATGTGCAAGCACTTTTCCGATAAAGAATTCTTCTGTCCTTTGGGTAGATACCAAGGAGTGGGATTGCTGGATCATATGGTAGTTCTATTTGTAGATTTTTGAGGAATCTCCAAATTGTTCTCCACAATGGCTGGAGAAATTTACATTCCCACCAGCAGTGTAAGAGAGTTCCCCTTTCACCACACATCAACCAACACTTATCATTTTTTGTTCTTTTAATCTTAGACATTCTGACTGGGGTTCGGTGGTACCTCATTGTTGTTTTGATCTGCATTTCCCTTACAATGAGGGATGCTGAACATTTTTTCATGTGCCTTTTGGCTATTCGTATGTCATCTTTAGAGAGTGTTATTTCTTACTCATTATCCCATCTTTTGATAGGGTTGATCATCTTTTTTCCAAACACCTGCTTGAGTTCCTTGTGTATTCTCATTATCAGTCCCTTATCTGATGCATAATTTACAAAAAAATTTCCCCATTCTGAGGGCTGTCTATTCACACTAATTACTGTGTCTTTTGCCATGCAGAAACTTCTTAGTCTGATGTAATCCCACTTGTCTATTTTAGGGATTATTGACTGTGCTTTGGGGGTCTTATTTAAGAAGTCTTTCCCTGCCCCGATGTCTCCCAGAGTTTCCCCAGTGTTTTCTAGGAGCAGTTTCATAATTTGAAGTCTTAGATTTAGATCTTTGATCCACCTTGACTTAATTTTTGTCAAAAGTGAGGTAGGGGTTCAGATTCATCTTTCTACAGGTAGAAATCTAGTTTTTTCAGCACTATTGGATGAAGAGGTTTTCCTTTACCCACTGGATTGACTGGTACCCCTTGTCAAAAATCAGTTGACTGTATGTTTGGGAATTTATTTCTGGGGACTCTATTCTGTTTCATTGGTTCGCATGTCAGTTTCTGTGCTAGTACCATGCTGTTTTGATTACCACAGCTTTGTAGTATATTTTTGGGTCAGGGAGTGAGATGTCGCCCACTCCACTCTTCTTGTGTAGAATTGCTTTGACAATACGGGGTCTTTTATGATTCCAGACAAATTTTATGATTATCTTTTCTAGATCTGTGGAGAATGTGTCTAGTACTTTGATTGGCATTGCATTAAATATGTAGATTAACTTGGGTAGAATTTTCATCTTGATTATATTAATTCTTCCAATCCAGGAACATGAGATGTCCTTCCACTTTTTTGTGTTATTTTCAATTTCTTTTTTCAGTTTCTCATAGTTTTCCTTGTGGAGATCTTTCATGTCTTTGGTTAGATTTATTCCTAAGTATCTTATACTTTTTGTGGCTATGGTAAATGGATCAAATGGACTTAACAGACATCGATAAAGCTTTCCATCTAAAAATCATGAGATACACTTTTTTCTCACCCCCACATGAAACCTTTTCGAAGATTTGCCACATCATAAGGCACAAAGCAAACCTCTACAGATTCAAAGGCATAGAAACTATATCCAGCATCTTCTCCAACCATGATGGAATTAAACTTGAGTTTAATTTCAAGAGAAATCCTCGGAAATATTCAAATACATGGAAACTAAATAACCTACTCCTGAATGACTCCACAATTACTGAAGAAATAAAGACTGTAATCAAAAGATTCATGGAAGCCAGTGACAATGAGGACACAAGTTTCCATAATCTTTGGGGTACTGCTAAAGCAGTCATAAGAAGGAAGTCCATAGCAATTAGTGCAGATAAAAGGAAGACAGAGAGAAGGCAAATGGATCACCCAACATCATGCCTTAGAGAATTGGAAAAGCAACAGCAAAATCAAAAAAATAAAATAAAAACCTCCAGGAGAAAGGAAATAATAAAGATATGAGCAGACAGGGCAGAGGGTTAGGGATAGGGAATCAAGGATGGCAAAAAAAATGCAAAATATACAAGACATAAGAAATGAAAATGATAACACGTATGTTGATGTGCTTAATTGAGCCAACAGACAGTGTATTTTTGATGAAAAATTCATTTTGTATACTATACATGATGTATAGCATATTAATGTTTAAAAAAGAAAAATAAATTAATAAAAATAAATAAATAAATAAAGATATGAGCAGAAATAAATGAAATAGAAAATAAATGAACTACGCAGAAAATAAATGAAAGTGAAATCTGGTTCTTTAAAAAGATCGACAAAACCAATACACCACTAGAGAGACTTATTAAGAAGAGAGAAAGGAATCAGGTGAATCAAATCTGCAATGAAGCAGCCAATATAACAACGGACAAACTAGAAATACAAAACATCATTAGAGGATACTATAAACAACTATATGCCAAGAAACAAGACAATCTGGATGAGATAGACAGATTCCCATGTAATCTACCAAGATTGAGCCAGGAGGATATAGAAAGACTGAATAGGCCCATAACAAGCCAGGAGATTGAATCAGTAATAAATAACCTCCAACAAAGAAAAGCCCTGGCCCTGTTGGCTTCACCTCTGAATTCTATAAAACTTTCAAAGAAAAGTTAACCCCCATTCTGCTCAAGTTATTTCTAAAGATCCAAAAAGGTGAATCCCTCCCTAAATCATTCTATTAAGCCTCTATCACCCTTATCTTTAAAACAGACAAAGATAAGACCAAGAAGGAAAACTATAAACCAATATCTCTGATGAATATAGATGCAAAGATTCTCAGCAAGATACTAGCAAATTGTATCCAACAACTTATAAAAAACATTATACATCATGATCAGGTAGGCTTTATTCCAGGAATGCAAGGTTGGTTCAACATACGCAAAACCATAAATGTAATACACCATATTAACAGGAAGAAAGATAAAAACCGAGAAGACATCTTCATGGCTACTGAGAACTAATCATTTCAGGGGAGCAAGAGAAATGAAGATTTTCCACTGATAATTCAACCTCCAGCCCACAAACTCGCATGATGACTAGAAATCACCGCAGGACCACAAGAAATATGAGAAAGCAAGAAAATACCTCTTCTCCAAAGTAAAAGAATAACTCTTCATCCACACACAGTTCAATGGAAATCATGGAAATGTCTGATAAAGAATTTAGAACATTCATAATGGTGAAGCTAACAGAGACGGAAGAAAAAAGAGACAATGAACTGCAGAAGAGAATGGAAAAAGGAGCTGATGAGTTCTGGGAGGTGAGGAAATTCTTGCAAGATCTGAAAGAGGAATTACACACTTTACAAAAAAGAATCAAAAGAAACTGTTAGAGATGCAGACTATAATACAGGAAGTCAAAATCTCTCTTGAAAGTATTAAAAGCAGACTAGATCATACAGAAAACAGAATCTCAGACATAGAAGAGAAAATTTCTGGCCTAGAAAAATCCACCACGAAGACCAAGAAAATTGTCCAAAAATTTGAGAATAATATACAAGATATACTAGATACCATCAAATGTCCAAACATCCGGATAATTGGCATCCCAGAAGGCGAAGAGATTCATAAGGGCATTGATAATCTATTCCATGAAATCCTGCAAGAAAACTTTCCAAACCTAGAGAGGCACTCAAAGATCCATTCCCAAGAAATACAAAGGACTCCAAGTAGAATCAAACCAAGAAGATCTTCTCCAAGATACATTATAGCCAGACTGATCAAAACCATAGACCAAGACAAGATACTAAGATTGACAAGAGAGAAACAGCAAGTTATCTACAAAGGATATCCCATCAGATTAATAGCAGACCTCTCATTGGAAACAATGTGAGTGAGGAAAGAATGGGAAAATATATTCAAAGTGTTAAGGGAAAAGAATTGCAATCGAAAATACTGTACCCAGCAAGATTATCCTTCATATGGGAAGAAAAGAGAAGAATATTTTCAGATTATTAAAACCTGAAATAATTTACCAGCACCAGACCAGACCTCCAAGAAGTTCTCAAAGGAGTGCTATGTCAGGAAAATTAAATGTAGTCACACAGAAATAAACATTCAAAAACTAAGAAAATGGGCAACTTACTTATAGGGACAAGTCTGGAGCTGAATATTATATCCCAGAATTCAATCAGGAAAATTGAACTACAACACAAGATAAATTAAGTACATGCGTCTGAACTGGTATAATAACATTCTGTGACTTTTGACTAAAATATGGCTTCTTTTCTTCTAGGCTTTGTTGTCCGGTTTTAAGAGTTTTTGTCCTGTCTTGAGCTGTCAATAGGTTCATGTACCCTCTATTTGAACAGAATACTAACCTGTTTCCAGGCTTTAAGTTTTAAGCAAATTTCCATATCAATTGGAAACTGCTTTTCTTGAAATTACCAGCTGAACTTGCTAGTGAAAGTAGTTAGATTATTTAAGAAATTGTGTGATCAATAAAAATTGGGGGGAAAGGAATGGATTACAACTGTAGACACCAGAGATAGTGTGAGAAGAGGTTGGGAAAGGGCAGAGGGTCAGACATAAGGGTAATATACACACACATACATATATATGTGAAACTAGAAATGGAAAATTATTGATGATAACATACATACATGATTAAGCCACTAAGCAGTATACTACTGGATGGGAAACCACTTTTTTTGTATGCTGTGGTGATGATTAGGGGATGAATGTACATTAATTAATTTTAAAAAAAGTTTTCAGGAAAAAAGTGCATATTTGATAACTGCAGTAAGCTATATAGCCCCAGCTAGGTGCTACTTTATAGTATGTTCATTCTACTCACTGAGGTTTATGCCTAAAGTCAGACTTGTGTTCATGGATATGTATATATCAGCTGTGCTTGCTATTGGAAATATTTAGATTAATTAAGTTCATTAGCAAATCGATAAAATGGAGGGAAAAGGCATAGAAAGCAACCATGGATACCAGAGAGAGTGTGGGAGGAGGGTGGGACACAGCAGAGGGTGAGAGATAGGGAATCAAGGATGGCAAAAAAAAAAAAGCAAAATATACAGGAAACAAATGCAAAATTTTTGTTGATGATAACACATATGTTGATGTGCTTGATTGAGCCAATATACAGTGTATTCTGAATGGGAAATCTCATTTTATATGCTGTAATGATGTATAGTGAATGAATAAAGTTTAAAAAAAGAAAGATAAAAACCATATGGTCATATTGATTTATGCAGAAAAAGCATTTGACAAGATACAACATCCCTTCGTGACCACGACTCTCAGCAAAATCAACATAGAAGGGTCATTTCTCAACACAATAAAAGCCATCTGTGAAAAACCCATCGTGAACATCATCCTGAATGGAGAAACGCTGAAAGCTTTCCCACTAAAAACGGGTACAAGACAAGGATGCCCACTTTCTCCACTCCTTTTCAACATAGTACTGGAAGTCCTCGCCAACACAATCAGAAAAGAGGAAAAAATTAAAGGCATCCAAATAGGAAAAGAAGAGGTGAAACTCTCTATTCGCAGATGACATGATTGTGTACATAGAAGACCCAATGGTTTCCGTTAAAAAATTTCTGGAAGTAATGCATGAATATAGTAAAGTTGCAGGATACAAAATCAATATACAGAAATCTATAGCATTTCTATATACAAACAACAGGAAGACAGAGGTAGAACTGAAAAAAAGTTATTACATTTACAATTTCTCTTTTTAATCATGAGGAAACGTCAACCGTTTAAGTGGCTCCCCTTCACCTCCAGAGTAAATTAAAATCAATAAGCTTCAAAGCAAGACTTCCATCATTTGGCAAAAACTTCTCTGATGACATCTCAGATCAGGTTGGAACACCGTCTTCTCTGGTCACTGCAAGGGTTCTCTCACTTCCTGCAACGTCCCTGAGGCTGCCATTGGGTCCCACCCTCTTCCATGGCCAAACTCAAACAACTTACCCTAAAGAAAGTCTTTTGGGGGACAAGTAGATGGTGTAATGGCTACATCACTGGACATTCATGCAGTTGACTGTGGTTCAAGTCTTAGTCCTGGCGACTTAAACCCATGCCAGGCACGTGTGTGTGTGTGTGCGCACCCAAAATTCTGAGAGGAGAATGGACAAGAAGGGGTTGTGGCATGGCCACCCCCCAGGGAGTGATCTCTTGCTTTCTGTATCTCTGTCTCTCTTTGTCACTCCAGTGAGCTCACATGCCCTATAGCAAAAATCTCTCTCTAGAAAAAAATAAAGTCTTTTGTGATCTTTTTCTCCCTCCTGGCCTCATCCCACATTTCTAAAATCCCAGCCTTGGCATGTCTCTGATTCTGCCTCCATGTGGGGATGTTCGAATGTGGGCTACCTACGTCATCAACTCACTAGCTCCCGATGTGAATGCGGGCTACCTACGTCATCAACTCACTAGCTCCCGATGTGAATGCGGGCTACCTATGTCATCAACTCACAAGCTTTGGAGAGCAGTGAGCACATTTCACTCATCTTTGTGGTTCTGTGGCCTTCATAGTCATAGGTATTGAATAAATATGTTGTATGTGAATGAATGGGCATTATTCAAAGGAGACAGGCTGGTGGTGCAGAGAGCCCGGAGTGGGAGCTGGTGACCGTGGGTGGTCACTTAATCAGCACTGAGAGGCAGACCCCACATCTGTAAAATGCAGCATTTATAATCTGTATTTCCTAAGGTCTCAATTCCTTTTAAATTGTCTAACTCGTATGCTGCAAAAATTCCAAGTCATTGGAATTTGGCTTCCAGTTCATAGACAGTTCATGCCCTGTTTCAGCATTTTTTTAGAAGGTGGGCCTAATCACTTTAAATTACGGCAAGAAAAGTGAATGTGATGTCATGTGTGTATACGATCTTTGAGGCCAGGAGGGCCCTGAGGCATACGACAAGACTGGAATTGGTACGTCCTGACAAGTGAGACCATGACCACGACAGTACCCAGACACAGACCACGCCAGACACACAGGCAGCGCTGTCCACAAGCAGGGCTTGAACTGCCACCCACAGCCCACTTCCAGGAAGGACTCCATTTAGCACAGACCTGCAGGGTTTACTGGGAGAGGACTCAAGGCTAGGCCCTTCAACTCCTACTACCCTGTGCACAAGACACGAAGGTTACACCATGGGCTTCAGACACTCCATCTGTGACAAGGACTGGGACTGACACCCATGTGCAGACATTCAGAGGCCCGGCCAGCGCCGAGGACTGGATCAGCAAAATGACCCGCAGCAGGGCGCACACTGGCACCTGCAGGAGTGTGTCACCGCCCTAGGACAACGAGACAGAAGGCGTGAAAGAGCCTGGGCACCCACTGAGGACACGTGAAACACGGAGGCGTTGGTCTGCTACTTTCCAGGCAGTGACTGCTATGGCGAGGTTACCACTGCACGTCCCTGCTCTGTCAGTCAAGACAGGCTCGGGATTCGTGGTGGGCAGAGTAGGATCCCTCGAGAAATTGAACCAGACATTCTGGTGACTCTTCAGGAGAACATGCAATTAAAATTATATGTTATTTTTTAAACATGGCATTTCCACCTCTGTGCTTTGTAGCTAGTTGCTGGGGAAAGCCCTAAAGGTAGATATGCCCTCTTTCCCAAATCATTCACTCACAGAGGAATCACAGCCCTGGTAGGGAGAGAAAGGGAAAAATAAATAAATAAATAAAAAGCCTATATACTCACTTTTATGTCAGGTAAGGCCCTTGGCTTTAAAAATAAGCAAAAATGATCAAATCACCACATTAAAAGAATAACGATTAGCGAACTTTTTTCCCCAGGGTCAAGATCACTTGAAAGTACTGAAAACGAACATTGCAGTGTTTCGAGATACTGTCTAAGGATTTCCAGGCCAGGGGCAGTTCAAGAGCGCCGTGGTCACAGCGACTGTCCCCTGCCCTGAATCTCAGCTGCGGCAGCTAACAACGGAGGCCCAGGGATTCGGGATGGTCAGACCTGCAGGGGTCAGAGCACAGCAGGAGAACACCAGCAGGGTAGAACCAGGCCGTCCTGCCCCGAGATCCCGCTTTGTCTCTGTCACTCCTCTGCCTCCTTCGCTGTTCCTTTCTCGTTACCTTCCCTCTAGATTGTGCAGTGTACATGAGCTTTTATCACAGCGTCAGATTTTAGAGTTTGACATAACTGGCAAATAAAGGAGGTGGTTTACGTTCCTATCGGTTAAATCATCGGAAACAACCATTCACTGCTCTAAAATTTTGAAGGTTACTTTACAAAGTTTATGCTTCTCATGTACACCATAGTTTTTCATTCATTCGTTCTGATTCTGATACTATGTATTTGCACAATCGCTATAATTAAGTCTAATTATATAATTAGCATAACATATGTGATCGTGTAATTAGAATGTGCAATTATAAGGTGCAAGTACATAATTACAACATGTAATGGCATCTGGGTATAAATATCCTTCTGAAATGTCAGGAAGAAATAGCCTCTGTTTGCTCAAAAGGTAGTTTTTTAAAGTTCAGTTTCACATTTTTTTTTCCCAGAAAGGAAATTCAATATCACCTGAACCAACCAGTTTAATTATGCTTGGGCAATAAAGACTTTATTCTCTCTTCTTTTAATATCGTTTCTCACTGAAGTACAAGCTGAGAAACTGTAATGTTCAAAAAATGTTTATTTAACTGATCTTCCTATATTATTTGAGTTGAGAAAATAAAATTATTAAAAAATTCAGGCAAAATGAGCCAATCTATAAAGCTTAGATATTTGGATCCATCCCATCTAAAAATGGGACATTTCATTTTCTCACCTGTCCTGCAGTCATGGTCCCACGGGTGCTTCTTGACCATCCCCAGTTCCAAAGTGTGCAGTCAGGTGCATGATTACTCTCACCCAGACTGGCTCTTCATCCTCATTACCCATCTCATGGTTCTCGACCTTACCACGGATCAGATTTCTCGGCCCTGCCCCCCAGAGCTCCTGGGGGGTGCTGGATGAGGCCTTTCCAGCAGGCTCCCAGGTGCCCGTGGCTGCGGGGCAGGGAGGGTGCCTGGAGAACTTTCATCTCTCTCTCCCTGAGTCTGCCCAGCCAGCTGGAAACCCTAGTTCCTTCCTGACTTCTCTTGGCAGCTCCCCCAGCCACACCCGTCTACTCATGTGGTCACAGTCCAGTGGGTGGCCTGGGGAAGTCCCTCCTGAGTGACCCCTTGACCCAGGACCGTGCCTATCCACTCTCCTGCCCTGCCCTGACCTGCAGGTAGCCACTCTGTCCTCAGGTCTTCCCCAGCAAAGTCCATGCTGGCTGAAGTCTCAAAAACATCGCTGCTCTTTGTAAAATTTCCCCATGACTTAAAGGACACCTTTAACCTTAAAGGTCTTGGAGGCCCTTTAGTGTCGGGCACCTTCTTCCCTCTCCAACCCGTGGCTCCAGTCTGCTGGGCTCAGGTCACTCCCGACAAAGAGGCTTGGCTCCTTCGCTAACTCTGCTCCCTTTGTGTGAATGGAAGACCAGGGCAGGGCCTGACTTACCCCTGAACATTATGAAACTCTCAGATTGGAACCCCAGCTTGGATGTAGAAAACTACGATTTCATAAAAAGGCCCTTGACCAAGTCGAGATGCAAAAACAGGGTGAGGAACAGCATCGGGAAGGTTGACGAGCTGATGGGAGTAGAGGGTTGCACTTAGCCACAACCTTGTACCAGGACCTACCTGTTACGTCAGTCTCACGAGTCTAAGGCTCCTGACCAAGCTGGTGGTGGCCAGGGTGGGCCGTGCACAGAGCAGGCCCTGCATGTCCCAGTCTACTACCAATAGAACACACGGCCTCGGCAAGTGGGTGTGCGGAAGACGGGAGAGGAGGGTGACAGAGGGGTTTTGGAGAACACTTCTAAGGAAGTGAGCTCATTGGCAAGTAAGATCAGCGGCTCCTGAATCCTCCTATGACATCTCAGAGCGCTTGAGCAGCCGGGACTGCTTAGGGTGCAGTGGACACCTGGCGGATGGAAATAGGGCAGACACGCTCCTCCATCGGACAAGACGTTCCAAACCTGGCAGGGCCCCGGAGTACCCTGGGAAGCTTCCTACAGATCAGATCCCTAGGGTCTCCCCTGTTCTGCAGAAATGGCTTCACTTTCTCCCGTGCTCCCGAAGAGTCCCCACTTGCCCTGCACCTGCCTCCGCCCCTTTCACGCGTCGGGTTAACGTCCCCTGTGGGCACCGCAGCCCCAACTGGAATCCCAGCTGTGCTCATAATGAGCAATAATGAGCCCATTTTTGTGTGCATTCTTGCTCACTGGTTTATAATAATTGTGACTTAGTAAAACATTTATAATATTTGTAGCTTATTAAAATGCTTAAATCCTTTAGTACTGCATACATGTAAAAAAGAATAAAACCTCCACTTAGTTTCAGAGAACGATTTGTGTAAGTTAAACACCAGAATCTCAGCAACTTCACCCATTTCCTTTTCTGTTACACTCCCATCATTTCAGTTCCCAGGGTACTCCGGGGCCAGCCAGCTTTGGGAACCACCTGTCCAGTGGAGGAGCTCGCCTGCACCATTCCCACTCGCCAGGTGTCCACTGCAGCTTTTAGCGTGCCCAGGGTTGGTGTAGCCCGGGCTGCTCATGGGTCCTGAGTTGGCTATAAAGCAGATATGTTACTATTTTTAAGTTTTTTTCTATACTGTGTGAGCTCACCAGAAAGGCAGACACATAGAGAGGAGGCAGGGAATGAGAACTCACCCCCAGGGCTGAGGGGATTGCCGCGCCGCAACCTGTCCCCTTCCCCTTGATTCTCCTCTCAGAATTTTGGGCATGCCGCACACATGCCTGGCGTGTTTTCAAGCCACCAGGTCTGGGGCTTGAACTGCACAGTTAACCTGTGGAATTCAACCTCCTTGCCCACTGTGCCATAGCCTGGCTATTACCCAATTTTTTTATCTAAACATTAAATATTTTGAAATGGTGCTTTATAAATTTCCCATGGAAACAAAATTGATATTCTACAAATATTGACACCTTTTCCACTCTCAAATTATTGCTTACTTAAAATTAGAAGATAGTTCATCCTAAAACTGTGAAGTTTGACAATTGTTTCTATATTTTAGCCCAGAAATGATTCTGAGGTTCAGTCGTCTCCAGCCCAAAAGTGACAAGAACTGGGCATGCGGGGAGGTTGGTGTAGCCCGGGCTGCTCATGGGTCCTGAGTTGGCTATAAAGCAGATATGTTACTATTTTTAAGTTTTTTTCTATACTGTGTGAGCTCACCAGAAAGGCAGACACATAGAGAGGAGGCAGGGAATGAGAACTCACCCCCAGGGCTGAGGGGATTGCCGCGCCGCAACCTGTCCCCTTCCCCTTGATTCTCCTCTCAGAATTTTGGGCATGCCGCACACATGCCTGGCGTGTTTTCAAGCCACCAGGTCTGGGGCTTGAACTGCACAGTTAACCTGTGGAATTCAACCTCCTTGCCCACTGTGCCATAGCCTGGCTATTACCCAATTTTTTTATCTAAACATTAAATATTTTGAAATGGTGCTTTATAAATTTCCCATGGAAACAAAATTGATATTCTACAAATATTGACACCTTTTCCACTCTCAAATTATTGCTTACTTAAAATTAGAAGATAGTTCATCCTAAAACTGTGAAGTTTGACAATTGTTTCTATATTTTAGCCCAGAAATGATTCTGAGGTTCAGTCGTCTCCAGCCCAAAAGTGACAAGAACTGGGCATGCGGGGACACGTGTGTGACAGGAGTGCCTGACAGCTGCACAGCCACACTGGCTTCAAAAATGAGGGCCTGTCTAGTGGGTCAGTGTGTAAACTACAACAGGCAGAGCTCGCTGCTTTGTCCTGTGATGGCAACTCCTTGCCTTAAGAAACCCCACAAATGCTGGGCCCGCCAGTGGCGTGGTAGTTAAGGTGGCTGGGCCCCACATGGCCGACAGCACGGTTAAGTCGCAGACCCAGGGACTCCAAAAACACACTTGGGGCCTATGTGTGCCCAAAACCTGAGGGGGGGGAACGGAGGAGAGAGGGCTTGGAGTGGTCATCTGCCCAGGTGGGGGACACTGCTGAACACCTTCTGTGTGTGGGACGGGGTCCAGTGACTCATGCGTCTGGATGGAGCCCAGGACTCGGGACTTGAGCTTCCTCTGGCAGACTGGAATTCCAGCCCCGGGAGACCGGCCACCTGCTGTGCAGTGTGGGGAGTCTGGCCTAACCTTGGCATCCATAGGCAGGTACTAACACAGCCCCAAGGCTGACCAAGTGTAAGTTACAGGACTCCAGTAAAACGTGAGCTGCGAATCATGGTCGTCAATCGCGGGTGTCCCCCGCACAGGCCTGGCTGGACCACGTGTCTGGAACAGCCTGGTCGGGGTCTGCCTGAGTCAGGGCTCATAATCCGTGTTCCGAGGTTTGCTGGACATCATTCTTCCTACCTGCCGGGACCTGTGACCTGCGAAGGAGCCAGTGCCCAGGTACACGACCGTCCCTGAACCAGGACAGACGATCGGCCACACGTCACACCTGCCCACGATGACCGCTGACAGAGAGCCTGCGAGCCAGGAGATGGAGCCGGAATGTCCCTGACAAGAAGGCTGAGCCGATGGACATGAGCCCTCGGCCCCGCAGCCCACGGTGTGGGAGGGGCTTCCTGAAACAGCCGTGCTCCATGGAGCCCGGGCTGGCGGGTCTGTGTGCACTGTCACACCTCCAGGGTCCTGCTCGGGTACCGCATGCGACACAGCGGGCAGCAGAGCTGAGCGGGCGTTGGTGAGAGGAACGGATGGCGTTAGCAGGAAGGAAGCACAGCTGAGAGCTGGCCGACTGAGCTCCATCGCCTCTGCAGGACGCTGCACCTGGACTCCATAGTGTCTTAAACCTTGAATAGCACCCCTTGAGAAATAATTCATAATAATAATACCAATTTTATTGCCATCACTTGCTACAGTCTTTGCTAATACGAAGGTGATTGTATTGTTTCTGGGAGTTATTCTGATACAGCCAACTATCAGTCATGAGAAAAAAAAATGGCTTTTTCTTGTCTTTAGGACAAAGGGTAAATAAACTTAGCTTTAGAAAAAAAAAAATACCTTTTACTGAAAAATAACATCCTAGGGCCAGCAGGTGGCATGGTGGTTAAGGTGATGGACTCCCACATGGACAGCCCTGGTTGGAGTCTCTGATCCGGAGGTTTGATACTCATTCTGGGTGCATGTGCGTGCATGCCCAAAATCCCAAGAGGTGAATGGAGAAGAGACTGTGGCATGGCCATCCCTCTGGGAGGCAATTTTTCACTTTTCCTCTCTCTGTCTCTGTCTTTCTCCAGCAAGCACACACACCCTATGGAAAAACGAATAAGTAATGGCATTCTATCTTCAACTCTTTGTTGCTCCTTGAGAGTCTGAGGGTTGTCTCACACATAAAGCCTCCTGTTATTTATCTCTTCCCTCCTGAAGTGCCTTTCACTAAGTGTGCAAAGCATCCTTGAGTTGGTTTTGAACTAGCATCCCAGGTGATCTGACAGCAGGTAGAGGAGAGGCAATCCACGGGCTTCTCTTACTGATCTTAGAAGCCAGTGACATCTCATTTCCGAAGATCAACTCTATGTAAGAAGCAAGACCCAGCCTACTCAGTGAGCTTATGCTGTGGGAAGAGAACAAACACTACAGAAGTCATGGCAATCAAAGGAGAATGAAGCAGATGCTGTCGATAAACTTCTATTTGAGAAGCACAGAAAGAAGACAACTCCACACTAGTCAAGGACAATGTGGCATAGTGGTCCTGCAGAAGGAGGTAGAACTAGACCCCAGACTTAAAGGATAAACTTTGATAGGGAAGACTTTGCAGAAACAGCATAAACCCCAAGGCTTGCTGGCTAACGGTGTCTTCAGTGCTGTGATCAGAGCACTGGCATGTGGACTGGAGACACAGTTAGGAAAAGGTTGGGGAATTAGATCAATGAGCATTCTAAAGATGCACTAAAGTACCTGCACTCAGTGAAGAAAGCGGGAGTTAAGAAAGATTTGCTTGAGATTCAGAACAGTGGAATGGTTTGAATTTATGGGGACTTCCAATAGTATCTCTCAAGGAAGAATTGGGGGAAGACTAAAAGGTGAAGGCATCTCATAACCATGGTTAGGTCAAGGAGCCTGCACAGGACAGTGGGAGTGGAAACCGAGTAGAGCGAAGTGCCATTGGCTGCAGTACCGACAGGCCTGGCCCTGTTAAACAGCCTGTGCAGACGGAAGCAGCCCAATGTTTACAGTAGATATGACTGGCCTCTCCTGTACTCACACTCCATTTGTCCCAAAAGCTCTAGGTAATAAGCCAAAATCAAGAACTGCTAGTGGGACCAGCAAGTGGTGCAGTGACCACAGTTTGAGTCCTGGACTCAGGGGCTTAAAACTCACAACAGGTCTATGTGTTTGCATGCCAAAAATCCTGAAAAGAAAATGGAGGAGAAAGGACTGTGATGTGGCCATCCCCTTGGAGGGTGGCTTCTCACTTTCTCTTTCTCTCTATGTCTGGCAAGTGCACATGCCCTATAGCAAAAATCAGAGGAAAAAAAAAACTATTAGAATCAGAAAAAAAAAATACTAGGTTGCTCAAAATAAGGCAGAAAATGGTATAAATATAAAAACTAGCAAGATGGTATAGTCATATAAAAACATTAACAATAATTACATTAAATATAAATGGTTTAAACATTCCAATTAATTGTTGGCAAGTCTAAGACTGGATAGAAAAGCAAGACTTACCTATATGCTTCCTACAAGAAACCTACAAAAAGTCCACATATACAAGTCTGCAGAGATCATATTCAGGCACAGCAATATAGTTGGTGTAATTGTTACATAAGGAATTTTAAATAGATCGGATTAATATGTCAAATGCACTAATGGAAAAACTAGACACCACACATTGTCAGAAGCTTAACAGAAACAGAGAAATGGGAATTCTAAAATAATTCAAAGGAAATGGGAGAAAAGAAGAAAATATTGTTACAAAAATAAAGAATAGATATAAAATAATGGACTGTCCCAGTAGACAAGGCCAAAGAATGAGCTTAAAAAGAGGTCAATAGTGGGGCCAGCAGGTGGCATGGCGATTACAGTGCTGGACTCCTACATGGCCAATCATGGTTCAAGTCCTAGACTCAGAGGCTTGAAAATCACTCCTGATGTGTGTGCATGTGTGCACCCAAAAGCCTGAGGAGAACAGAGGAGAAGGGATTGCAGCATAGCCATCCCTCCTTGGGGATGAGTTCTCACTTTCCCTCTCTGTCCCTGTCTCTCTCTCTCTCCAGCTAGCATACATATCCTGGGGCAAAAAAATATATAAGTAAAGGTCAATAGCAGCTAAGTAAGGAAAAAGAAGGGCTTAGAAAGCAGTGGACATCCAAGAATGTGGAGCAATCTTCAAAATGCACAGTATACACAGAATCAGAACACCAGGAGAGGACGAGGAAGCAGGGAAACGCATCTCAGTACAGGCTGGAGACAATCCAACATTAGTAACAAGCATGGATTCAAATATCCAGGAAGCTTAGAGAACACCAAGTTCAGTAAACACACACACACACAGACACACACGCACACACGCACACGCACACACTGTAGCACACCTATTCAGAATACAGAACTCCAAAGACAAAAAGGAAACCACGAAAGATAGCAGAGATAAAAAACGCCCTGTCTATAGAAAAGCAAAGAAATTAGAGTACATCTTGTCTGACACAGAGCAAGCTATAAAACCTAGAATACTGTATTTAATCATCCTTCAGAAGTGAAGAAGTAAACACATTCTCTGACAAACAAAAACAGGGGAAATTCATAACTATAAAATGTTCCTTTTAAGAAATGGCAAAAAAAATTTCTTTAGGCACAGAGAAAACAGTTCTGCTAAGAAACTTGGATCTACATGGGAGGAAAAAAAAGTGTCAACATAGTACTGGAAGTCCTAGCCTAGCAGGGAAAATTAGGTCAGCAAAATCAATAAAAGGCATCCGAATTGGAAAGGAACAAGATAACATGATCTTATATATTAAAAACCCTAGGGATTACACACACACACACACAAAACACACACACACACACACACACAGGGAAAAAATGTTAGAACTAATCCGCAAATTTAATAAAGGTACAGAATGCAAAAATCAACATACAACCATCAGTAGTAGTGTTTCTATATGCTAGCAATGAACTACCTGAAAATGAAATGAAGAAAACAATTCCATCTACAATAGCATCAAACAGAATAAAATACTTAGAAATAAGTTTAACCCCAGATGTGAAGGAATTGTATACAGTTTTTTTAGTAAACTCTTGGTTAAAACCTATTGGTTAAAACGAAGAAGACACAGATTTAGAAAAAGATGCCCGATATTTATGGTTTGGAAGAGTTAATATTGTTAGTGTCCACGCCGTCCCCAAAGTTATCCAATGCTCTCTATCAAAACCACAATGGCATTTTTTTCACAGAAATAGAAAGAGCATTCCCCTAAATTGTACGAAATCACGAAAGGCTCTAAAAGGCCAACAGAATCTTGAGAAAGAACAAAATAACAGGCATCACACTCTATGACCTCAAAATATACTACAAAGCTATAGTAATCAGAATGGCATGGTACTGGCATAAATATAGACACACAGCCAGTAGGACAGCATAGAGATCCCAGAAACCACCTAACACATGCACATGGTTAACGGAACTTTGACTGGATTCCATGCACACACAATGGAGGAAAAACAGTCTTGTCAATAAGTGGTCTTGGGGAAACTGGACAGATACATGCAAAAATAAAAAATAATAGCAACAACACTGGGTCCTTGTCTTGTACCATATACAAAATAAACTGGAATGGATCATAGATTTACATGTGAGACTTGACAGGACAGGACAGAATCCTAAACCTGCGTGGCTCTGAGACCCGGGCCTCACCAATCCACTCCTTTGTCAGGAATTGGCTCTGCTTCCTGGCACTGCCATTCCCAATCACGTCACCTACTTTTTCTGAGCCTTCAACTTGCTCATCTATGGGGGTGAGGAGACTGAAAGCTGCCTGGCTCCCCGACAAGGCTGTCGTCAAAATTAAGTGACCTCCTGGCTGTGCACACGCTGGGTAAGCTGCCTCCCGCCACACACCTGGAATGCAATGTCATGTTGCCAGAAATGCCTTCCAGGGTTTTCTGGGCAACTCTTCGTCAGATTTCAGAAGCAACTCTTCCAGGGGAAATCGTTTGGTCCCAGGAAATGGCCGGCAGTGGACAGAAGAGGTGTCACCTACCGCCTGGCAACCATGTAGCTCTTGATTTTACCATTAAGCTTAACGGTGAGCGCAAAGCAGTGCTTCCTGCCCAGAATTAAAATGTAGAGTCAGAGGTGGCATCGAAATGCTTATACGGGTATTACTCAGAAACCCATTTGCGACTGCTCCTGCCTCAGGTCCTCAGTGGGGATGGCAGATCATTGCTGTGGGGGCAGAAACACGTGTGTCACCCATGATCAGAACCAAGGGTCTCCTCTGGTGCTGCCCCCACATCCGCTCCGAAGACATCAAGCCCTGTTGGCACAACAGATCAGTCAAGTGCTGTTGGAGACAGCCTGTGCCCACCCTTGGCCCCGAGATCAGCAGAAATGTCGTGGCCATTGACGGAGCAGTGGGTGCCAACCGGGGACAGGCCACAGCAGCCACAGAGAACAGCAGCCACGCCCAGCCTCTTCCCTGTGCAAAGCCTCGGTCTCTTGTCTATTCTCACCCCCTAGGAAAACAGCCAACCTTAGAAAATGTTGATGAAGGGAAAGGAGGGACAGAGGGAGAGGAGCAGGCCCTGTAATACGAATGACCGAAGCCTGCTCTGACGCCTGGGCAGCTGTCGTGGCAGTCGGTGAGCCGCTGCAGAGATGGCCAAGCTCTGAGAACCTGGGTCTGCCCCGTGCAACTGCCGTGGCTGGCAGGAGCAGTACTGACGCTGTCGTTCAGAAGGGCACTGGTCCTGCTTACGGGCCCCCCTCATGACCATAATTATCACCTTACCAAAGGCCATCTCTTAGCAGCACCAACTTTCCACACATGGGTTTTCCGATTCCACATGGGCAGGACAGTCTGACCACAACAGATGCCTCCTGCCGGGACAGCCGCAGATGCCCAGACTGCTCGCTGCAGTGAAACCCACGTGGACAATTTACTTAACAGTGGGGCCTTGGCTCCTCACCGAAAGAACGAGGGCAGCACGGCCGACGTTGCAGGGCGGGGATCAACGCAGTCACGCCTGGGAGCCCAGCGTGCGCCCTGCACAGTCACCCGTTGGTGTTATCTTACTCCGTCCCCCACGTGAGCCGCCTCCACGGAGGGCTCTGCTCCCCAAACCTGCTCTCTGCTCCAGCATCTCCTGGACACAGAAACCCACTGGGCAGTTTCTAGTTTCTGTTTCCTTCCTCCCTGGAGCGATTAAGAATGTCAGAGAAATGTCCCACGAACAAAGGTGACCCACCGAGGGATATCCCAGTCCGCCCCGTAAGGCACGTTCCACAGACAGAGTGACAAGGCCAGCAGCATGGACCAAGCATCAGGGTGGGCAGATCAGTAAGCAGGACAGACAGCCGCCGCGATTGCCCACGTGAGGGGGGTGGGGGGGTCAGCCCCCACCACAGAGAACCCAGATCTCATCTCAACGTCCTAAGTTACCGCAGCTGTTCTTCCTTCAGCCTTTTCCAGGCATACATCAAGGAGAGGAAGAAAGGGGAGAGGAAGAAAATAGTACGCTTTCTTTTCCCTCTTCTGTGCTAAGACACCAGCCCCGACGACCAGACATCTGTGCTTGGGAATCACACAGGCCTGACTCAGATCTCGCCCGTGCAACTGAACCAGCAATGGGACCCTGGAGAGGCCACTTCCTGGCCCTGGGCCCACGTCTTTCTCCACAAGGGAGAGCAATACGCTGCCCTTCAGGAACCTGATGAGCAGCAGGGCAGCCGGGGCCGTCGTCCCAGCCAGCATGGGCAGGGCCTGCAAGCTGCGGTTCACACACCAGGAAAGATGGCGTGCACACACTCGGCACACCCACCCTGACTGCCAAAGCTGAGGCTGTTGCATTGCCGGCAGCGAGAGGCATGTCTTCTCCCCTACGCACCGTGCCCACCAGCCCCTGCCTTGACCGGACTTCACTTGGCTACACACATGGGAGACCAGGGAGTACAGGGTACCCACCTGCAGACCTGTGGCAGGGACTGTCCTGCAGCTGCTGGGGACAGGAGGGCACAAGAGCATGGTACTGACTGGCCAGGCTCGGACCCTGTGTTCCCAGGAGCTGTAGATGTTCTGCAGATCGCTGGGCCTCCCTGACTTCCAATTTCCTGCAGAAACGTTCTGATGATCCCCAGTGGTCACCATGCATCTGAAGTTTTTAGGTCCTCAGCGTGAGCTCTGAAGGCAGAGAGCGGGCCCTGTGACGGCTGACCAGCGCAGAAGCTCGGGTGATGCTGGCTCCTCGGGAAGCCCCCTCAACGCCTATGCTGTGAAAACGAAGCACACGCCGTGACAGGAGCGCATCAGATGGAGCCGTGTCATCTCACTGGCATTTTAAACAGCATGAAAACCCAAATAACGAAGGCAAGAGGGAAAAACGGAGCCAGACAGCAGGGCAGCGGCGACAGGACGTTGCAAGGCTGACCACGTGCAAGGCTGGTCTGGGGACCTCTCCAAGTTGGCTGGAGAGGTCACACGTGTGAACACACGTGTTCACCACCGAGGCTGGCTGAGGCGTGGGAGGCTGCACTATGCGACCCTGTCAGGGTCTGTGGACCTCTCTCTCCCCCTCCCTCCTCTCTCTCTATAGGAGAGGAACAGGAACGAAAAGAGGAAGGAAAGAAGGAAGGAAGGAGGACATAAAGGATAGAAGAGTTGTATTTGGTTAAAGGAGTAGTTCTCAGACCTGGCTCACATCAGCATCTCCTGGAAGCTTTCAAATAGCTCAGTAAAGGGGCCAGCAGGTGGCATAATAGTTAATGCATTGGACTCCCACATGGTCAAACGTGGTTTGAGTCCTGGACCTGATGGCTTATGTTCTCTCTCTTTCTCTGTCTCTCTCTGGTGAGCATGTGTATCTTACAGCAAATTAAAAGATAAAATAATAATAAATAAAATTAAGTAAATAATTACTTTTATTTGAAGAAAGCTCAATACAAAGACTACGCTAAGACTATCAGAGCACACTTACCATTAGCAGACACGAGGCAGCAGTCTCCTGAAAGTTCCCCAGAGGGGAGGCCAGCCTCAGAGCACAATGGTTAGGTGTTGGGCAGAGACAGCCTAATCCCACATGGCTGATCTGACTGCCGGTCGAGTCCCAGGCAGGCTTGGGCCCAGGATCCTAATAGGATGCAGCATTGGAGGGAAAAGGATTGCAGCGTGACCAAACCCCCCTCCCTCCCTCCCTCCTCTCTCTCTCCTCTCTCTCTCATCTTTCTTATTTATGGAAGAAAGAAAGGAATAGCCCTAAAAGAAAAAGAAGACCCTGGGCCTGGGCAGCACCCGTGGAAGCTGGCCCCCACCATTACCGTCACTGCCTCTCCCCACAGTCGCCCCACCCAGCACCCCCTGGGAGACGCACCCTTTCTCTCTGAGTAGCCTTCAGGGACGGCAGGGGTGACGGGGAGATAATGCTCCTGACCAGGCAGGTCCCCAGGCCCGACTCTACCCAGCCACTTGCTGGAACCCCCATCTCTGGCCCCTGTGGCTGCTGCCGGAGATGCCTATCCCTGGCACTGGTGCCCACAGCCTCGCCCCCGATGCCTGCCCAGTGCTCTCCTCACCCTCTGCCAACCTGGACCCCCCCAGCCCCTTGTCCCACTAGCTCCCAGACTTCCTTCCCTTCCCGGGCTCCTGTCTGTCCCCTCTGCTGTCTGTCCCCTCTGTTGCCACCCCTCCAGCCACGCTCCCACGCTCGGCTCTTGTTCTCCTCACCTCTACCCAAGGGCGCCGTGCCTGGGGAACACGGAAGTCAGACCTAGGCACCACGGGAAGTGAAGGAGACCCACGTGCTGGCCCAAACCTGAGCCCGGCGCACCCCTGGGGCAGTGAGGCTCAGCCCGTCATTCCCTGCCAGGCCGGGCGGGGAGGGACCTTGTCACAGAATTCAGTCACGGCGGGGACAGCAGCGTGCAGAGGAAGTGAGCCAGCGGTCATCACGCCGTTAGTAACCGCTCCGGGCACTGCCCCAGCCCCGGCCACGAGCCGTCTGTAACCCTCACAGTCGAGAAGCTCACAGGAGACCCTAAGGCCGAGATACCCCAGGGGGTGCTAGTTCATGCTCACCACCCTGGGGGCTAAGGAACAAGATGGTCCTGGAGAATGGTCTTTGCAGAAGGCCTAGAATGTTTTCCTGCAGACGACGGAAAGTGGCAAGCACCGCCTTGGGGAGTCAGCAGTCAGGACTCCGCCCAGGAGGCGCGGAGCACTGCACCCAGTCTCAAGGCCAGGAGGAAATGGAGCTCGACCATCAGTGTTTTTTGAAGTTTCTAGGTCTTTAGAGACTCATACGTCTACTGGCGAAACCTTCGCCTAATTAGATATCAGTATTTTCCCATGAAAGATGAAGAAGTCAAGTGCCAGCGTAATTATTAGCAAACATCATTTCACACCTCTGGTTCAGCTTGATAAACACACTGCGTGTGTTAGAAATCAACACGGCTCACTAACGCGTCCAGCTCTTCCCCTCTGGAAGTGAGGAACTGTGCTCCTGCACCTCTGAAGTTACACGTGGCCACATGACTCGTTTGGGCCAATTAAATATAAGAGGTAGCTTGTACTTCTTCCAGACAGATGCCTTAAAAACAGGTAAATATAAGAGGTAGCTTGCACTTCTTCCAGACAGATGCCTTTAAACAGGTCAATGATTCGCCATCTCTCTTCCCTTTGCCCTGGTGACCAGTAAGTCCCCAGTCCCTACAAAGGAGAAGGACTAACGGGTGAGCAAGAAACACACCTCCCAGCAGGGGCGCTGTTTGTCCCGCAGCGGACTGGTCTGTCCTGACGCTCCACAGCGCCTCCCAGCGCCAGGCAGTCAGCAGAGCCGTGTGGGCAGCTACTTGGAAGGACTTGATGGTAAGGCCTGCCCGAAGGACCGGCAGCAACACCGAGTGAGCCGTTTCAGGAAGATGGCTGAGAGGCTGCAGGGCACTAGAAGGGGAATCCCGAGGCAGCTGGCAGGGCGTAGCCGTGGTCAGCACGAGCTGGCTCCTCCCAACATCACGCCACACAGACGTTCACCGCGAGGACAGAGAGGCGGGAGGGAGGAGGGACTCCTCCTGCGATCCAGAGTCCACGTGCCGTCTGCGGGGCCTTCCTCCCAGTGGATCGTCCCATCCATCCAGGGCCGACCGGGTCCCTGATGCACGCTCAGTGCGAACAGAACTGCCTGTGCGGCGCTGTCCGACCTGCTGTCTCACCTGCTGGCCGAGCTCTCACCCACTGCCGTGACACCTGCGGCGCCGAGTCGGACCCAGGCGGGGGCGGTGGAGCAGCCGAGAGCCCGAGGCTCACACAGCAGCAGGCAGGTGCCAGGGACCTGCATGACCGCCACACTCCCGGTGCACGCTCCTCTGGACCCACCACTCTTGCACGCACATGCATGAGGCCTCTAGGAGTCCCAGGCTAGTCACGGTCCTGACACAGCCTGCCACAGACACGGCGGGGGGGCCCCTCGCTTTGGCATTCTGAAATGAGGGCTAGAAATGCACAGCCCTCTCCGATCCAGCTCCTAATTACCGCGCTGCACACAACCCAGAATGACGGGAATTGATAAAATATGCAAATAAGCAACGATTCATAGAATATATTAAAATTTCCATTTAAACTGTTAGTTAAACTGTACACATTTGTAAATGTAAACATTAACCCTCAGGAAAACTATTTTTTAAACTACAGCATAATTGGAAACTCCACACTCTAGATAACAAGAGGAATCTCACAGAAGGCGACCTTATGGCTATAAACAAGAGCGCGCCTCGGCACTGTCGCCTCCTTAGCAACTCCACGGAGCTCCTCTGGCTCTCTATGAAGTCGCACTCTCTCCGTCCTCCTGGAGGCCGCTGTGCCTGCACCCACCCCCCAGGACGAGGACCCGGCCATGCCCACCCTGCAGGCCCCGTGCTGCCTCTCATGAGCCTCCCTCACCCCGAGGTGCTCCCTGAGCTGGGGGGCTCCGACTGCGATTGAACCACGTGGAGCTCGGCCGACCTGAGTGGGAGCGAGTGGGCCTTCATCCCACATGGGCTATGCTTGTGGGTTTCCACTTAGAAGCTCAGTACCTCCAGTCTGCTTCTCCGCTACGTGTACCCAGCTGAAGTGCCTCGCACTAACCCTGGGGTTGGACATTTGGGGCCAGCTCTGGGGCCTGGTAGCTAAGGCAGCTGGGTCCTCCATGGCCAACCTCGCTTTTCGAGCCTGGACCCAACAGCATGGGAAACACGCCAGGTGCTTTTGCGTGCCCCAGATCTCAACAGGAGGGTGAGGGAGGAGGGATCATGGCATGGCCATGCTTCGAGGTGGGGTGCTTTCTCCTCTCCCTCCCTCTCCACCTCTTTCTGGCAAGTGCACGCACTCTCTAACAGAAAAGGGGGAGCTGGTAGGGGGTCCGGATAATTCACAAACTAAGTAGACACACTGTCTGTCTAGGTTGTCCAACACCTGGCCACCACCTTGGAAGGGGTCTGGCCCGTCTCGAGGGGTCGACGGTGCCCCTGGATCCCTCCACTCAGTCGTCACTAAAAGCCGTCACTGAGCCCCTGCCCTCGAATGGAACGCTCTCTGCTCGCGTGAGGCCAACAGTCATGGGTTCCGAGTCTTCCAAAAAGCTGCTGTCTCCTGTTATTTCCATTAGACTCTCCAGAGAACCGTGTTCAAATTTATGTCAAGAGAAAGCTGGCTTTTGTGCTAAGTATGCTTAGGTGGCTTTTGTCTAACCAGAAGAAACACTAAACCTGCCTACTTCTTTCACCCAGCTGCCCACTCTGCCAGGAGGCTTCGACAGAGCACGCCGTTCAAGAGAAGGCGAGCCTCGGGAACCAGCAGTTAGCGTAATGGCTATGTCGCTGGACTCCCATGTAGTCGACCGCGGTTCGCATCCTGGACCCGGTGGCTTAAAACTCACACCGGGCGCGTGTGCGTGCGTGCCCAAGATCCCGAGAGGAGTAATGGAGGAGAAGGGATTGCAGCGTGACCATTCCCCCCGGGGGGTGATTTCTCACTTTCTGTCTCTATGTCTCTCTCTGTCTGTCTGGCGAGCGCACGCGCCCTATAGAAAAATCTCTCAAAAAAAAATTCCTTTATGACTCTGATTCCTTCTTTTACTTCCCATACCATTTGAAATGCACTTTAAAGACATGTTCAGGTGTTCCATTAATTCTGGTTATTGGGGAGCTAGTTATTGTTACTCTAATGTCTCTCTTGCATGGTGGTGCGTTTATGCATGTAGAGAGAGAAGGCGAGCCTCCACCTCTAGGGCCTGGGAGGCTGCTGCCTCTTCCTCTCCGTATTCTCATGGGTCTCTCTCCCCTTTTACTGTATTCTCTGCTGGCATGCATTGAAAACAGCCTGGAGTTCCTTTTGAAAGCATTAAGGCAATAAATAATAAATAAATCAAAATAGAACAAATATCTGAATTATATTAAAATGGTTGAGCAAGAAGAGCTGTGCTATATTCCCAAATGCTATCATCAATTCCACCGTTCCTTCATAGCAGGTCGGAATGCAGAAATTAAGCATATGTAGCAAACATATTGGGAAAATACGATTATAATTTAAGATAGAGAAAAGATAAATGATTTGGAAAACAACATCAGTGATTCTCTCAAAGACCCACGAATTAATGATCTATAAATAGGCACCGCATTCCCATGCATCGTCAGGTACTCTAATCGCCTCTTCAAGAGACTGATCCACTAGTCAGAGGGAAGGAGGGAGGGAGCGTTCGGTGTGCGAACCCACGCCGTGTCCCGGTGAGCTTATGTACAGCGCTACTGCAGTAACCACGTGAGAGGAGAGTCGTCTCATTTTTAGATGAGACTCGTTTTACTGAAGTGCAGAAATAAGGAACCCGGCCAGTATTACAAAAGCTACAGGATGCTGTAAACCAGCTGCCCAATATTAGACGCCGTTTTCCCTCCCAAAGGCTCTTCTGTTTCCATTAAGAGTGCCACGCTACTTTGCAAGGGCCTCAGAATTCATCTCCACTAACCATGGCCATAGTCAGAGTAAGAATCTGTCTGTTTCAAAGGTGAAGAGGGGCCAAGAGGTTGAGACGCAGAGCCGGGTCAGGCTTGTGCTCTGATATTTCACAGGAAGCCAGGCTGTCTCCACGCCCAGGGCTTTGGTGCTGTCTCGGCCCCCAGAGGAGTGAGAACGATGCCCCAAGCCCAACTTCCTGCCGCCGTTTGAGGGGAGGATACAGGAGAAGGTGGCTTCTTGTGCTTTACCCCGCCAAGAGCTTGTGTGTGATTTTATGCCTCTTCCTTCACTCTGAGCTTAGTTAGCCAAATATGAATTGAAAAGGCTTGAGTGGGCCCTTGGGGCAAATCCAGACAGGTGCCCAGTCCGCAGGTCCAACCGCAGCCCGAGTCCCTGCGCCGGGCTCCCAACCTCATGAGTATTCCCTTTCTGCTGTTGCATAAGATAGAGTCGAGACGATACCGAAATTCCCGGAAAGAGAAGGTTAGCTGGACGACTGGGGGCCTCTGAGAAGCAATTACGACTGGGGCAGAAAGTTCAAGTTGATGCCGAGCAGCTCGACTCTGCTCGTCCGCGTCCATGAAGCCCCAGCGTCCCCCTCCGTCTAGGCTGACATATTCCCAATGACCACCGTGATGAATATTCAGCCAGTAAACACCATTGGCATTTCCCAAATCAATATTAATGGAACCCTCGGGTGATCGACATGGGAGGACACACCTCCCCGTGCAGCTTCTGCTACACCTGGCGGCAGCCCCTTCCCCTCCCAACACTGACAAGCCCTCCTCAACATGCACTAAGCTTGCAAAACATGCGTGTTAGAGGCCTGTCCTTACGCACGTGCATTAGTTTGTAGAGACGGCCACCGTCCATCTCCCTAGCAGACACGCCAAGCTCAGCACATGTAGGAGATCGAGGTTCCAGGGTCATAAACAGGAAAGACAGTTTGTGTTTGGCCTTTGTTTTTGCTTTGTTTTTTTTTTTTTTCATTTCAAATCATTTCTTTTATTTTAAATGATCTAAATGTTCATGTTTCACTCTGGAAGGATAATGAAGGGGCTGGGAGTGGCTCCGAACTGAATTCACACTGAAACAGTTCCCGAGCTGTCTTCCTTACGAGGTAGTTGCCTTTTATTCCTCTGCTGGTTCCGAAATTCTTCTTCATCAGATAATTCTAATAAGTCTAATTCCAAACTGGTGTGGGGAACTTGCAGGCTTAAAGATGCGGCCAAAGGTGATGGCCCTCCAGCCCGCACAACGCCCAGCCAGCACGCAGGGCTAGAGGAGGGCTTGAGCAGTGAAGAGAAGGGTGAGAACCCCCAGTGGTCCCAGCCAATGCGGGTCTAGTTCTGTGTGGCTTGAAGCCTGCACCACGGACTAGCAGTGGGTGCGGCTGGAAGGCCCCACTAAAGGCTACATGAGCCCCACGTCCTGGGGAGCAGTCCAGAGCTTAAAGGCAAGACAGCCAGACACCAGCAGGACTTCAGTGACAGGCTGGGAGCATGTGCGAGCCACGTAGCCTCTCATGGCGCCTGCCACTTTGTCACCAGTGACTCAAGGATACTGGGAGCACCCAGTGGCCCATCAAGAGGATTAAACGAAACTGGAAACACAGGGTGTGCCACAGGGACAGGGACGGGGACGGGGATGGGGACAGGGACAGGGACAGGCCCAGTGCACATCTGTGAAGGCATCGTGGTGCTCTCCCCCCACACCCCCCACACCCCAGAGCAGAAGGCATCAGGATACGGTGCAGCACAGCGGGGGCCCTCGGGAAGCTGGGCGGCCCATGGAGGAGCGCAGGAGTGACCCTGCGCTGGGGAGCCGTCATCTCACCCCCACCTCGTCCTCATGTCCTCGTCCGTGTCACTGGCCGTCCACCATGATGGGGAATTTCAGAAAGACCTCCCATTTGCAAGTTTTCAATTCTCCATAGACTGTCAGAGAAAGAGTGGAAAGAACCAGCAAAGGGCCAAATCAGACCCATTCTGAGGCTCCTTGTGGTCATAAAAATCTCACTTCCTACCTCGTCTTGTTGCCACAGTGAGACCCGCAAACGTGGACAAGTGGTCAGTCACACACCTTTGGGCAAGGGTCCGACCCAGGAGCTGTTTGTCCCAACCCACCGGGACTGTTACAAAGGCAGGGCGAAGCACATCAGCCCCCACGGCGGGGGTCACAGAGGGAATGGGCTGGTTCTCAGAAGCCATTCATTGGGCAGAGACAGATGCAAGAAACGGCGAGCTGAGCCAGGGCGTCCTTGCAACCCACGGGAGGCTAGAGGCATGTCCTCTCCAAGGTGGCAGAGACCGTGGAGGCGGGATCTGAATTCAAGTCCGAGTTTCACCGCCCCAGAGAGTAGGAAGGGTGCTGGTTTGCAGGGACCCTCGTGCAGCGACGCAGGACCACCGAGCCTAGCGAGACGGGGTGGACTCCAGTCGCCTGCGACACCCCCTCTGAAGTTCCACGCAAACCTCCGTCTCCTCTGCACTGAGGCTCACGTGAGGGGTCCTGTTTCCAATATCAACTGCAAGATAGAAACCCTGGTTTATGTAGCCGAAAACATCTAGGGAGGATGAAAGGGGGATAGAAGGAAAAGAAAACACACATTGAATCTGAATATACATTGCAGAAAGGAAAAAACATCCTGACTGAATAACTTAGGAGCCTCTCTTTCTCCCCGGTGAAAACACTTGCTTATGAGAAAAAGCATACTGGAAATCTCTGCACCTGGGCCTGCTTCCGGAGGCTTTGTCCTGACCAGGTGAGAAAATAAAACCGGGGCCGTGGATGGCGCTGGTTGGTGGGTACACAGTGCCATCTAGTGGCCAAGGGAGTCACAGCTGTGCTTTCTCCTGCTAACTACAGCAGGGAAAAGTGCTCAGTAGGAGTTTGTTATTCAACAGAGCTCTATGGAACAACTCCCACCTCGAGCACGCCAGATGTTAGGCTAGGCATTTCCCACCACCCCTCAATCTGCATAACTTTCTCCCACCGAGACTAGCCCTTTAAAGAGAAAAGGTATCTGGAGCCTTGGGTCTTCTTTGAAAGGCTCAGGCACCTGGCCAGAGGGACCCACCCATCACTGGGAAGGAGAGGCCGTGGGCCCCCACCAGGCAGGCCCCGCGGGGAGGGGTCAGGGCGGCCTGTGGGGCTCAGAGCGCGCATGGTCAGATGGGCTCCAGTGAGGTGCCCTCTAAGCCCCCGTCGGGCCACGCACATGGTCAGATGGGCTCCAGTGAGGTGCCCTCTGAGCCCCCGTTGGGCCACGCATATGGTCAGATGGGCTCCAGTGACCCTCCGAGCCCCGTCGGGCCAAGCGTATGGTCAGATGGGCTCCAGTGAGGTGCCCTCTGAGCCCCCGCTGGCCCACGGGTATGGTCAGATGGGCTCCAGTTACAAGCATATGGTCAGATGGGCTCCAGTGAGGTGCACTCTGAGCCCCGTCGGGCCAAGCGCATGGTCAGATGGGCTCCAGTGAGGTGCCCTCTGAGCCCCCGTTGGGCCACACGTATGGTCAGATGGGCTCCAGTGACCCTCCGAGCCCAGTCGGGCCAAGCATATGGTCAGATGGGCTCCAGTGAGGTGCACTCTGAGCCCCGTCGGGCCAAGCGCATGGTCAGAGGGGCTCCAGTGAGGTGCCCTCTGAGCCCCGTCGGGCCAAGCGCATGGTCAGATGGGCTCCAGTGAGGTGCCCTCTGAGCCCCGTCGGGCCAAGCGTATGGTCAGATGGGCTCCTTGCACATTCTGGTCTCAACCTCAGAGACAGGAAGCTGACTTGTCCCACTCTCCTATTTTCCATAATGTGGTGACAACTTGTAATCTTCCACTTTTATGATTAACTGTAACAGGATTTGGGAAAATGAAAGAAGTCCTGGAAAGGGACTAAAAGAATTGGTTTCTAGATGGGCAGCGACCTCCCACAGAGCACCTGCTGGGGTCCTTGACCTCTGCCACCCCCTAGAACCTGGTTCTGCGAACACACCTAGGTCCCCAAGTGTAATGAACGTGACGGTCCGTGACAGGGCATTTCAGAATGACTGAGGTTCAAAGGTTTGGAATGATCGTGAATTATTGTCTCCAGAATTACGAAGTGGATAAAAGAGCTCTCAGAATAAACCTCGGGAACTGGAAAGCTTTCTTGCCCGCCATGCAACCGAATTGGGGAGTTATAAAGGGAAGTGCGGGTAGCTTTTCTGAATATCCGAGAACGAGACGCTGTCCTGTGGTTTCAGAGGGAGACAAACCTTTCTGTAAGTGTAGCTGCTCTCTACTCCCCCAGGCAGCCCCAGCGCCCATCACCCACACATCGCTGGCCACAAACTGCAACTACCACCAACGATAGAGCTCTGACGACCCAGTCAGCTTTCTCCTTAGGAAGAGCCTTTTCTCCTCCCAGTGCTTCCTTACCATGGTGCAAATACTGAAACAACACCCCAAGTACACTGTTAATTTTAGAAAAGCAACAATACTGACAAACAAATGCTTAAATAAATCTGTGCTCTCAACATAGTTAACTCATTTGGGACAACTGATACATTCTCAAAAGAAATGCTACATTTGTGTTTAAATGTATATTTATATACACACACATAAATAAAGGGGGATAACTTTTTAATGTCATTAAATTCATATTTGTAATACTGCATTTTTTAAGGTTTTGCACCTACTGGAGAGAGACAGAGAGAGGGAAGGGGAGAAATCCACTCCCCTGGGGGGATGGCCACACCACAAACCCTTCTCCTCCATTCTCCCTGGGGTTTGGGCACACACACACACACACACACACACACCCACGTGGTTTTCAAGCTGCTGGGTCCAGGACAGACAGTGGCTGGCCCTGCTGGAGCCTGGCACCCTACCCATGGTGCCACCTGCCGGCCCACAGTTTCAGATCTCATACACGAAGTCCATGAGAGGAAACACGAAAAAGACTGTGACGTTGGCTGATTGACAGGGATTTTGTCTTCTTTTTTGATTGACAGGGATTTTAAAGTCACGTCTACCAACAAGGGTGACTATTCCAAGGACAACTCCGGATGGTTGCAGTGGGGACGCACTGGCCGCAAAGGAGCATGCTGGGAGGCAGCAGCCCGGCCCTACCTCGGCTCCCACTGCTCTCACTGGAGTTGGGACATTACACCATCTAGCAATGGCCTTCACAGATACAGTCCCCTCAGCCCACTGGGGGCTCGCGGTGCCCATCCTGAAGGCAAGTGCCCGACCCCACTTCTTGCCGCCCACTCTCCCCTGAGGGCAAAGCCTCCCTAAGCCGAGCTCACAGCAGAGCGCTGCCCCCCCCCACCCCCAGGGGCCTTCAGACCCCCGCCGGAACCTGCCGCGGGCCGCTCCCAGGACTGGGCACTGGGCTGCAGAGCAGGTTCACGCATGGGCCCGGTGGGGCCGAGGGCTGGAGAGAGCTGCAGAGACAAGGAGCATGCAGACATCGGGTAAACGCCAGGGACCTCAGGGCTCGGCCTCTGCTGGAAACCCCAGCGCCAGACGCAAGCCCTCCCCCTGCACCACTGCACTGTTTGGGGCCATGTCCAGTTCCAGCGCCACTCAGCTCGCCCTGGCCCGAGGAAAGCCCTGGCCACCGTGCTGGGGCCAGGAAAGGCAGGGGAGTGCCTCCCGGCCAGCAGGGCAAGCTCTCGGCGTGGCCGTCTGGCAGGCGGGGACCTCGGCTGGTCCGGAGCTGTCATAGCCTTTCTCCACGTAGGGGCGTGTGCAACCACGGATTCCAACACGGCCTGATTTCCCATCCTCAGCTGCACGGCACCATGGCTGGCCAGGAGCGCTCAGAGTGACCTCTGTTCCTGTCGCCCTCTCCTGAGTCTCAGCAGGGCAGGCAGGTGACAGGACAGGAGAGAGGAAGGGTCTCCATGTCTTTTGACCCACCCCCTGAGCCGGGTCCTTGGGCTGGTAGGGCCCACAGGCTGGAGAACAGGCCTGAAAGTAATGGTTTTCCCCACGCTGAGGGCTCCTGGGCCAGCAGAGGAGCTTGAGGGCCCCCGGGCTCTGGAGCGAGATGCCGGGGGCAGCAGGAGCCGAGAGCACCCCGAGGTGCCAGTCGCTGGCCAGCTCCAGGCCAGGCGGAAGGTGTGCATCATTCGTCTCCAGCGAGTGTATTTCCACGTTCAGACAGCTGCCAATATATAAGACAGACTTCCACAGAATTCTGAATTTCTGGCTTCTTTGGAAACCAGCGAGACCTGGCCACACGGAGCCCAAATCCTACATTGGCTGAAGCTGAGGAGCTGCACCAGGCAGAGAAAAGGGGCAGGCCTGGCCCTCCCCACCCTGCTGCTGCCAGGAGACCAAGGACACAAGTCCGGCAGAGCCCGGAAGTGATGGTCTTGGAAAGCCACATGTGAGCTCTCTGTGGATTGAAAGGCCACCTGAGCCCTCCAATGGCAGAGCTGGGAAGGACTTGCAGCCCATTAGCCCACAGACAGTGGACGCCTTGTTCAGGTTCTCAAGAAAGAAGCTGTACCAAGATCCACACCTGCCATGGCCCAGCACGGGGCACGGGTGGCAGGGTGCTGGCGCGTGGGGCTGTCGCTGCGTGGCAGGCCTGGACAAGAACCGTGGGTCCATCAGAACACACTAGGTCCTCCCCAAATGCACGGGTGCACCTGCAATGGTGGCCCAGAGGCTGCGGGAGGGGTGGTGCAGAGACCCTGACGAGGATACCTCCCTCTCTAATAAATAAATACTTCTTTAAAAATCGGCGCCTTGCGTAAATAAGTAAACAATAGATCATCGCCATAGAGAATGCCGACTAGCTGAGAAGAACATCGTGGTTGAAGAGAACTTTTAACACCATGGAAATGCACACGCTATGTTTCTAGGTTTTAAAAAATTACCAAAGAGCATGAACCACACCGCCCAACCCTGCAGGTATGCAGGAGCACACTCACACGGGGCCTACCGCTCCCGGAAACTCTCGGTCACGGGGCGTTGGGATCCCGTCCTGGGCGGGGGTCCAGCTCATGGGGTGGGGCCTGGCGAGGGTTCAGGTGCTTTGCTGAAGTCCTCACCCAACGCTTGTTAAAGACACGGAGTTTGCTTCCTTTGCCCACGTGAGTTTTTAAAATCCGTCCTTGCACGGCCCGGCTTCCTAACGCCGGTGCTAGTGTGCCTTCATGAACGTTAGTCCGTCAGGCCTCTTTCTTCACGGGTTTGGGCAGGTCACGCCTCTCCACACACGGCGGAGGGTTCCAGGTGGACCTCACCCCACTTTTTCCAAGTCCCTGCTTTACTGGCTTTTGGGCCGCTTACACAGTAGTGGAAATTGCACCAAAGCACACGTTCAAAACATTCGCCTTGGAACGACACAATGGCCTTTGAGGGGAAGGTGAATTTGGTCTCACTTTTTTCCCCTGCTGAAGAGAACGTTATCAGTCTATCAAGCAGGTCCTAAGCCCTTGTCACGTGGGAAACTGCTAAGCTCGCAGGTCATTCCCTTCTCGTGGCCACCCCACGGGACGGACGCTGTTGTTCCCATCTTACAGGGGAGGAGACCGAGGCCCAGGTTCGCAGTGGGGGGATTCTTTTATCATTTTTCTCTTGAAAATCCAAAGATTATATAGGCCTACTCTCAGCTATTTCCCATCCTGTTGTTAAACTTCCTTTCTGATTTTTGGATTTTGTTGTTGTTTTGAGAGAGTTTTGGTATAGCACATGTGCACTAGCCAGAGAAACAGGAAACAGAAAGCAAGAAATCACCCCCAGGAGAGATGGCCACACCCATTCCTTCTCCTCCATCTCCTCTTGGGATTTGGGGCACGCACACACGTCCAGTGGGACTCAAGCTGCCAGATCCGGGACTCGAACTGCAGTCAGTCACATGAGAGTCCAGCTACTTAACCATGACACCACCTGCTGGGCCCCTTCCTGTTAAAGGACATATTCCCTCATGAAGAGCAGATCACATTTTGCTTCCTCGTTCACAAAGATAAAAGGCAAGCAGGCAACGTTTGTCTCAGCTGGAAGAAGGGAGGGCAGCACTGGGCGCCCAGAGCTCAGCCCGAGCAGGGGAAGGCGTGGGACTCGGGGCCCCACAGCCGAGCGCAGCGCTGGCCAGCCCCACCAAGAGGTCCCTAAGTCGGGTCTGGAGCGGAGGGGACAAGATTGGAATGTGACACGAGGAGAGCAGGGCTCCTGCCACCAAGCTCCTGTCCAGGACAGGCTGCGGTTTCCCAGCGGGCTGGCCTCTCGGGAAAACACAGCACACCACGGTGCGGCCCCTCAGGGGTTCTGTTATAGCCCGACTCAGCTAGCTAGGAAGAACGGTCTCCTACCAGTCAGCGGGAGAAGCACTGCCAGGAGGGCCTGGGAGGGACCAGGACCCGTGGCCCGAACAGAACGGTCGCCTTGCACTGATCGCTGCACGCAGATGTCACAGGCATCAAGGGTGGAGCGCTCACCAGTCCCTGGGCACGTGGATGTCAGAGGCATCGAGGCAGGAGCGCTCACCAGCCCCAGGGCATGCTGGGAGGCGCACGGCCCTCCAGCAGAGCTCTGGAGCCTCCGAGGTCCCAGCAAACTCTTCCACGTGCACGTCGCTGTCATGTCCCGCCACCCTGAGGCATGCAGGACCCACCGTGTTCTTGTGCTTCTCTGAAAATGACCTCGACATTCTGAATTCATAGCAAATGTTCTGCATGAGAAATTGTGGCACGTGAGCAAGAGGCAGGGAGGAGGGCCAGGGCAAGAGGCCGGGCCGCTCCAGCCTCGGCGTGACGTCCTCGGCCCACGGATGGATAGGAGGTTACGGTGCTGGACTCGCCCCCGCTGTTTTGTTTGTTTGGGAAGTCCGTGATGCTGTGTGAGACAAACGTCTAGAGCCCCTGAGCTTGGCTTTAGACGTCAACGTGGAGAGAGGAGAAGACGCATCTGCCCCTGCCTCGCATCGGAAACCTAACAGCTTCTAGATTCCACACTTCGTTCACGTTTCCCATTGTTTCTAGATGTGCCTGGTGACTTCCCATGCAGTGGCAGCTTTCCGCAGAGCACACATTTTAAAGGATGCCTCCTGGGACCAGCAGTTAGAGTAATGGCTATGTCACTGGACTCCCACGTAGTCGACCGCAGTTCAAGTCCCGGACCCGGTGGCTTAAACTCACACTGGGCGCGTGTGCGTGCATGCCCAAGATCCTGAGAGGAGAATGGAGGAGAAGGGATTGCGGTGTGGCCATCCCCCATAGGGGGGCGATTTCTCGCTTTCTATCTCTCTGTCTCTCTCTGTCTGTCGGGCGAGCGCACGTGCCCTATAGCAAAAACCTCTCAAAAAAAAAAGACTTAAAAAAATTAAAATAAAAATTTAAAAAAAAAAGGATGCCTCCTGCAAGTGCAGCCCATTTCCTATCGTCATGGTGAGGAGCTTCCCAAAGTAGCGGAACTTACTTTCAACCACAAATTATGTTAGAACCTCCTGTTCCCCTAGCACTGTGCTTGATACTGTGAGAAGGAACACCAGGTAAGCCAAGTCTCACCTCCAGGAATGGCATTCGGGCTGTAGCTACTGACGGCTACGATGTGACCGGGCAAGCACAGCCACACTCACGACAGCGAGAGAGTCGAGGGCGTGCTGGGCATGCTGCCTGGCTCGGCTCGCTGGCTCTGCTCGCTGGCTCTGCTGAGGGAAGTGCCCAGTGCAGGGAGCTGGCTGGCCAAGACTGTCGCTCGGACTGCTCTTTGACTCTCCCTGCTTTCAGCTCCGTCCCCTTCTGACTCTCCCCTCCCCTGTGCCAATAGTTGGATTTCTAAAACTTCTCCACAGCACCATCTTTCAAACATGTCCGCTGTTTGTGTCTGCAGAGACCAGCTCCGTAGCCTGCTTGCGAGGACCCCAGGTCTGGACCTGCTCGCGTTTCCACTCACCCCTGAGCACCCATCTGTTTCTGCACGTGCTCTTTGCTCTGCCTGGTACACCGTTCTTCCTCACCGTGTCTTCGGCACGAGCTTCTGTTCGTGCCTCAGAACCCTGGGGAGCGTTACTGCTCTATGAAATCTTCTGTCTTTGAAAGCAGGGTAACGCATTTCCTCCCCTGGATCAGCACCATGCTGGGCATTCACATTTGAGCTGCAATGCCTATCTATTTCCAGAATCTGGCACCAACCCAAGTTTGGCTTCTCCCACTTGAAAGCCAGCCCTCAAGAGGCAAGTGGAAAGCGAAGGCAGATATTTTCAGGAAGTGGGCAACCCGGAACATGGCGAACTAACAGCCAAAGACCATCTCTGAAGTCCCGTCCTGCTGAGCTTTTCTGAGAGGGAAGCAGGAGAAATTGCCCGTCATCCCGCCCGACACAGCAGTCAGCGTTTCCCGATCGTCTGCAGCGGGGCTTGCTGGCTTCAGGGTGTGCTTTCTCTGCAGCCATTCAGCTGGCCCTGGTCACCGTGCAGAACACTCTCCCCTCTCAGCACGACTGCCTCCTGTCCTCGAGGCTTCTGCAAAGTCTGAGCAAAACCACGATCCGCTTCTGCAAGCTAAATACTAAACGAGCTTACCACGCCAGGAAATCGGATGAGCCAGAGTCAGTCTGCCACCTTCTGCCCCACAGTGTGGATTCAGTATGGAGTTCTTCTCTCTCTCTTTTTTTTTAAGTTTTGATATAGGGCATGTGTGCTCACTGGAGAGAGAGAGAGGAAAGCTGAGAAGTCGCTCCCCAGGGGCGTGACCACACTGCAGTCCCTTCTCTTCCTTTCTCCTCATGGAATTCTGGACATGCACATGCATGTCACCCCGTGTGATTTTTTTAAGCCTCTGGATATGGGACTTGAACTGTGGTCAGCCATGTAGAAATGAAGCACTTCAACCACCATGCCACCGGTTGGCCCCAACCAAAGGCAGTGCACCGTGTTTTACCCCACGGGAGGACTCAACACGGGTCGTTCAGCTCTTCAGGGAGCCCCATCATGCGTTTGCTTTTCCCTTGAACTAGTGACGGGCCTGAGCGTGTTCCTCCCCGATACCCAGCACAGTATGGGGGTGGGGGGTGGGGGGAGGGAATAAGGGGAAAAGGAAGCAAAGCATCCAATGGACATAAAAATGGGAAGTTGTTGGGAGCCGGCAGGTGGCATGGTGGTTAAGGCGCTGGACATTCCCACATGGCTGACCACGGTTTGAGTCCCGGACCTGGTGACTTGCTTTCTCACTTTCCCTTTCTCTCTCTCTCTCTCTGTCTCTCTCTGGTCAAATTGAAATAAGTGAATGAATAAATATAATTTTTAAATGGGAAGTTGTTGATAATATGTGTAAAATCATAGACTGGGCTGATACACAGACCATTCGTGCTGGGAAAATTCATCTCATGTGCTTTAAAGACATGCAGTGATCGAATGTGAAAACTAACAGGAAGAAAAGAAGAAGGAAGAGTGGGCTTATCCTTTAGGAACAAAGCGGGGGGGTGGTAATTCACCGAGACTCCCGCCATCCTGATGACTATCTGCACTGCAGTTTCGGCATTGGGCAATTGGGCTTGTTTCCAGAGCTGTGAAGCCCTGCTGGCTGCCCCTGCTGGCCAGCCCTGACCGTGCCCCTGCGGAGCACACGCTTCCACACGCACAGTTCGATGTCAGCAGGGACAACACTGGGTGCGTGCTCTTCGTTTCCAGGGCGGGCCTGTCAGCACGCAAGGGCGAAGGAGGAGGGCCTGGACCTGGTGTCTGTTCTGGAGAGACGACCGGGGCGTACGGCACCACAGTGACATGCACTTGGCTCTGCAGGGCAGGGGAGGGGGTTCTTCCGACACAAAGTCATCATGATGAGCCCACGGCTGGGTCCAGAAAGCTGAAATATAAACATCAAATTTCTGTCGTGTATTAAGGTCTCTCGTAACAGATATTTACATGTCAGGGACCAACCACCATAAGAGAACACGTTCGGAAAACGTTACACTGCATGTTAGTGCCCTGACGGAGCGCCTGCAATCGCTCTCCTGAATCGCTGTAGTCTGTCATGTGCAGAGGGAGGCTTGGATCTTCTGAAAAAGTGAAAAGCATATTACGGATCCAGTGGAGCGAAACAGCCTCTCTGAGCCCTGCTCTGTCATGCTAGTCCCCGTAAATCACCATTCGGCCTCAGCTCCTTCCAAAGTGTGCCGACAACTGCAACGCGAAAGGCACGTGGGGGAGCATCGGCACTGACAGCCTCCTGCACGCGGAAGTTGCTGGACGCCAGCCTGACTTGCCCATCCCACCTCCCTGCCGATGCCCCAGGACCTCCCTCACCGGAAGGGTTGGAGCCCTGTTCGTCTGGGCCTTGTGTCTGGAAACACCAAAGAGCTCAGGAAGGGCGTGGAGCAGACAGCAAGGAGCAGGCGGGCACCCTAACTCGGACATTCGGTCTTGGAGGAGACCCCACCTGAGGTTACTGTATTGGAGGTGGCTTCAGGGGCAACTCCCCCACCACCACACTCCAAAGTGAAAGCTCTTCCTGGTTTTGTGACTGCACATTTTGTCTGGGTTTTCTTTCATGCATGCATATATTTGTTTTAATTGTCAGAAGCTGTGTGCACTTGCCGGCGAGAGACCGAAGGGCGGAGAGGGAGGGGAGGAAGTACTCCCCAAAGAGGCATGGCCACGTCACACCCCTCCTCTGCTTCTCCATCCTGTCGGGATCTGGGGCTTGCACATGTGCCTGGTGAATCTTTTTCATTCATTCATTCGTTCGTTCAATTTGCTTTTGCCATAGGAAACATATGCTCACCAGAGAGAGACAAGAGGGAAAGTGGGAAATCGCCCCTCAGGGAGGATGACCATGCTGCACTCCCTTCTCCATAGCCTTCTGGGATTTTAGGCATGCACACAGGCCCAGTGTGACTTTTCAAGCCACTGGATCCAGGCCTCAAACCACAGTCGGCCATGTAGGAGACTCGCCACCTAAACCACCACGCCACCTGCTGGCCAATGGTGAATCTTTTAAGCCACTGGGGCTGAGACTTAGACCATGATCCATCAAGAGGCTCTGGTTTCCCTTGACTTTCTGGGCTACAGGGCATGCCCGTGGGTTTTGTTTGTTTGTTTATTTCTTTCATTAGAGTAGAAGACAGAGAGAGGGAGAGAAAGAGGGCCTCGCATTGCAGTTCCCCCCACCAGCCTCCCCACCAGACAGACCATGGGCTCGTGCCCACCGGAACAGGTGGACCAGCAAACGGGACCACATCCCTTGAGCACTGAGCTGCAGGGCGCCACCTGCTGGCCCTCTTTTGGGTTGTTTGGTTCATTCATTGGGCTTAGAGTTTGTCAAGGCCAAGAATTCTCGTCAGTTTGTTTATGCTGAGGTAAATTTTCCAGAGATAGAAACCTACATGCAAATACATATTTCAATGTTCATATTTCTGTGGTCCAATATAAAGAAGAACCGTTTTTTAATTCTTTATGTTTTTGATTTTAGTCTTGAATTCCTAAACAGTTTCTGAAGCCCTGGCACTCTAGGGTAAATGTTAACTTGATTGGATCCTGAGTCCTGAGGGCATTTGAGGTTATGTGACAACAGGCGCGCAGGCACATTCCTTCACTGTTTGTTCAAGGAGCTACTCTACCTCTGGCTGTCCTGAACGGCCTCCGGCTTCGAGGCCCACCTGCTCTGCATGACAACACATTCGGTACAAGACAGCTGTAGCATGGATCTTAGTTTAAATTTTAAAGAATCGATGTCATGCCAAAGGTGCAGTAATCTAGTCATTAAGAGCACGTGTTGGTGTCAAGTAATGTAGATTCGGACTCTAGCACCGTTAACCTGCTGTGTCTTACTTAAATCAGGGTTGAATTTGAACTCACTCTGAATAGTGAGGGTAAGATGAGAAAGTGCCTGGCACGAGGGCACCACATGAGCCCTCAGCACTTGTCACCCCTTAGGGTCCTGTCCCTTAGGGCTTTCACAGGTAGTTACTGTCCTGGTCCTTGCAAAGAGGTGCTGAGCTGAGGTCAACCTAAGGGGTAGCAGGCAGGCCAGGTGGGTGCACTGTGCACGTCCTCCTGAGAGGACACCGGGGAGGTGGGTGTGCTGTGCTCCTGTGGCCAGACTGCACGTCCTCCTGAGGGGACACCAGGGAGGTGGGTGTGTTGTGCTCCTGTGGCCAGACTGCACATCCTCCTGAGGGGACACCGGGGAGGTGGGTACACTGTGCCCCTAAGACTGGGCTGCACATCCTGAAGAACCTTGAGGAAGTGGGTGCACTGTGCTCCTGTGGCAGGAATTCATGTCCTCCTGAGGGACCCTGTGGAGGTGCTTGCACTATGTTCATGTGGCCAGGCTGGCTCCATGTCCTCCTGAGGGGACACTGAGAGGTGGGTGCACTTTTCTCCTGCAGCCAGGTTGCACTTCTTCCTGAGGAGACGTGGGGAGGTGTGTGCACTGTGCTTCTATGGCCAGGCTTCACGTATTCCTGAGAAAACCTGGGAAGGTGGGTGCACTGTGCTCCTGCCTACTGGCTGCACATCCTCATGAGGGAACATCGGCAAGTGGGTGCACCGCACTCCTATAGCATGGCTGCACATCCTCCTGAAGGGACACCATGGAGGTGGGTGTACTGAGCTCCTGCGGCTGGCCTGCACATTCTCCTGAGTTACACTTGGAAGGTAGGTGCACAGGGCTCCTGCAGTGCAACTGCATGTCCTTCTGAGGGACACTTGGGAGGTGGGTGCACTGTGCTATTGCAGCTGGGCTGCATGTCTCCCTGAGGGACACTGGGAAGGTGGGTACACTGTTCTCCTGTGGCCTGGCTGCACATCCTCCTGAGGGGACACCAGGAGGTGGGTACACTTTGCTCCTGGAGCCAGACTGCACATCTGGCTTAGGGGACACCAGGGAGGTGGGTGCACTGTGCTCCTGTAGCCAGGCTGCATGTCCTCCTCAGGGACCCTGGGAGGTGGTTGCAGTGTGCTCCTCCAGCTGGGCTGCACATCCTCCTGAGGGGACAGCAGGGATGTGAATACACTGTGTTCCTGCAGCTGGGCTGCACATCCTCCTGTCAGACACCAGGAGGTGAGTGCACTGTGCTCCTGTGGCAGGACTGCATGTCCTCCTGAGAGACATTGGGGGAGTGGGTGCACTATATTCCTGCAGCTGGGCTGCATGTCCTTCTGCTGGACACCAGGAGGATGGTGCAATGTGTCTCTGCTGCTGGGCTGCACATCCTCCTGAACAAGCACTGAGGAGGCTCCCTTCCTGAAATAGCAGAGAGAACCACTATGCTCAGGTGGCAACAACCTTCTACACAGAGATGAGGGCAGCATATTGGCTCACTCTGGGCTATATAACTACATTTCTGAGCCTCCAGAGTCAGTCCCACAGGGAAGAGCTGAAGAAGACATGGTTACTGCATACAGTACGGCCACCCAGGGCCCTTCCTTGAGGGGCTAGCATCCTGTTGCCCACACTGTGATCTAAGAGACACAAGGCCGGGGCCCAGCATGCCTGCTCTGACTGAGAGGGCAGGAGGTTCGCATGCCGATGGGGTCAGCACTGCCCGGGAACCCAGGTTCTTTCTGGCAGCAAGAACAGAGACCCAGAGAAATGCAATTGCCTCCCACCTCAGCAGGCCTGTGTCCACCTTCCCACTGTGTCTCTGGGCTCCTGCACCAACCCCTGACTTCATGATATCTTTATTTAATTGTTACATGTCTTTTATTCCTAATGGAAGAACAAAGGGCATAAGTACAATATATAAGAAATCAAAAGGCCATCTTAGTGACCCTCCCTTCTCTGGATTGTTCCAGGTCCTCCGAAAGTTGGAAAGCCTGTCTTTGGCCACCAGAGTTCTCATGAGGCAGGAGGAGTAGTTCAGGAATCAAGTCTGCAATGGTATCCCTGAGCCTCGTCTGTCGTGGGTGGCCGTCACATGCATGCTGAGGTGTGCCGTCTCCTGCCCGCTGTGCTTCACTAGTGATTGCCTCATTGCACCTCATGTGGTACAGCCAGTGCAGGCCGCAGGACCCCACAAGTGCTGGTCCACCTGCAGCCAGCGTGAGTCAGCCATCAGTGCAGCTACCAGGGCAGGCGGGCAGGGGACTCAGAGCCCAGGGTGGGGCTCCAGCTGCGTGTGGTGCCCCCTGGCAGCAGGTGTAGAAGAAGCCCCCTCTTTCCTGCAGAGAGCAGGTGCTGACTGACCTGCCCTTGAACAGAACTCTGCCTGCAGTCTTCCGGCAAATGAAGAGATCTTTTTTAAATTACTTTTTTCTCTAAACCCTCATGAAGAAATATTCGGTGTTACACATTTAACTAATAGAACATGTGCCTAAACACCTGGACCCTGGGACTGAAGAGACCTCACTGCAGATCCAAGACCCAACCTGGGCAGCCCATCAGCTGAAGCCACTTGTCAGGCCTGTTTCCTTGTCTGTAAGACAGGAAGGCCCACCTCGTGAGGTGGTCACACTGCAGCCCTCCCACGCACCTGGCAGAGAGGACCACACTCAAGGACGTTCCTGTGGGTCAGCATTCTACAAAACATCAGTCATGATGTTTAATACAAGCATAGAAGGCGAGGGTGCTGACTGCATCTTTGGAACACTCTAGAACGTGTTTTTAACATTAGATCATTTGGTGAAGAACTGTGAAAGGAAACAATAAGAGGCAGTGCCCGTCATTCTGTAGACTGGACCATGCATTTCAACGAGGAGCTTTTAGCAGCACCTCACAGGAAGGCATACAAGAAGACCCAGGCCTGCTGGTGTGCGGGCTAATTACAAGCCAACAGCCTGGGGGGTTTGTGTGCCCGTGTGGTCCAGAGAAGCTCATTCCTCCAGACTTGACCACCCCAGGGGTCCTGACTTTTCATCTCTGGTTTTGCAAAAGCAAATTTTCAATGAGAAATGTGTTTATTTGTTTTGAGTCTCACTCCAGGTAGAAGCGGAATATAGGATGTTTGCTCTGGGGGGGAAAAATCTAATTTCATTAACTTGTGGTCATTTGGAAAGAAAAAAAAAAAACTCACTTGAATGAATCCAGTGTGTAGAGAGGTGAGCTCTGGAGGTAACAGCATAGACACAGGTCTTGGGTTCTGAAGGCCCGATTGTCCTAATCCTGTCTCACCCCGTAAATCACTCCCTCATTGGTCCAGTCCACGTGCCAACATGTGTTGTAACACTGGCCCAATCCTGAGAAGATCACAGGAAGACAGAGGGGCCGAGACAGGACCCTCAAAATGGGGGAATATTTTTGTAAACTATGCCTCACATTAGGGACTGATAACCAGAATAGACAGGAAATGTAAAAAAAAAAAAAAAAAAAAAAAAAAAAAAAACCCAATAAAAAAAGAGAAAAAAAATGAGCTGAACAAACAACTCTCTGAGGAAGATATTTAAACAGCCAAAAAGCATATGAAAAAATGTTCAACATCCCTCCTCATAAAGGAGATGCAGATCAAAACCACAAGGAGAAACCACCTAACCCCAGTCAGAACAGCAAAGATTTATTTAAAAAAAAAAAAATTGTAAGTGCTGATGGGGCTGTGGTGAAAGGGGAACTCTCCTACACTGGTGGTTGGAGTGTAAATTGGTCCAGCCACTGTGGAGAACAATATGGAGGGTCCTCAAAGACCTACAAATAGAACCACCATAGGATCTAGCACCTCCACTCCTGGGTATCTACCCAAAGGACAGGAGAATGCTTAGTCAGAAAAGTACTTGCACATCTATGTTTATTGCAGCATTATTCAAAATTGCTAAGACATAGAACCAACCCAAATGTCCACAAACAGATGAATGGATTGAAAACGTGTGACATGTATACTCTATGGAATACTACCCAGCCATAAAAAAGGCAAGATCCTGGCATTTGATAGAAATTGGGCGAATATGAAAGATTTACTACTGGTATAGCAAGGCAGGCAATGAAAGAGAGACATTGTATGTCTCTACTTAATATATACCGGCCATCCATATTCTGTGACAGAAATGGAAAGATTATAGGATATAGAAGCAAAGAAAGTGGTCATTGTTACTGAAGACAGAGTTGGAAGAGGATGAGAGAAGGGGAAGAGCATGAGAAAAGAAATTAAGGAGAAAAATAAAGAGGCAAAACATTAATGGGACACAGAAATGAATTACTATCTGTTGACAACATGTTATAGTATCCTCAACCGGGCTGGTGTCAAGTGTGTTCATGTTGGGCAAATTTGCTTTACAAGTTAAGTGATTTATAGTGATTGAATGTGTAAAATAAATTTATATTTACAAAAAGAAAGAAAGAAACCAGATTGATAAAAATCAGTTACAAAGCGGATAATGTTACAAAAGATATACCAGAAATACAAAAAAAAAAAAAAAAGGATAAAAAGATAGAATACTACAATCCACTATATGCCATAGATTAGAAAACCTAGATGAGGTGGACAAATTTCTGTACACATACAATAATCAGAATGAAATAGAAAGTCTGAATAGAGCAGCAACAAGTCATTAGTTTGAATCAGTAATAAATAGTCTCTCAAAAAAGAAAAGCCCAGAGCTTGATGGTTTAACTTCTAAATTCTACAAAACTCTTACAGACCTACCCCAATTCTCCTCAAACTATTTCTAAAGATTCAAAAGGAAGGAAAACTCCCAAATTTATTCTTTGAAGCGTCCATCATCTTGATGTCAAAACCAAACAAGGACAGAACAAAAAAGAAAACTATAGACCAGCATCCCTGATGAATACTGATGCAAGAACTCTCAGCAAGATGCTAATAAACTGATGCAACAGCACATTAAGGAGATTACATGCCATGACCGAGTAGGTTTCATCACAGGGATGCAAGGATGGTTCAACACACAAAATAGTAACTGCAATACATCACATTAACATAAAGAAAATTAAAAAGCTTATGATCCTCTCTATATATACAAAAATTGAAAAAACACAACTTCTCTTTGTAATCAGCATAGATGTTTTTCTATTTGTGCTCCTACAACTGAGACTAGAAATATCTGTAATGCATACAAAACAAACTGCACAAGGGGACTTCAAAACATTATTGGGAAACGATACTATGAAAAGATTTTGCATAGATTTCAAGAACGTTTTGCACCAAAATAAACTTGTACTTTCATTTCATTTTTTGCACAAACCTTTTGAAATACACATATGAAGGTGCTAAATGCTTTTCTGGTAAAGGAAGAAAGGAAGGAAAGGGAGAGGAAAAAAAGAAGGAATAAAGAGGGGAAGTAAGAAGGAACTATCCCAGCCAGGAAGGATAAAAACAAGTGGACACATTTTCTTTCAATTCTTTAATAGACACAGAGACAACATCAGGAACATCCTCCTAAATCCGGAGTGGAAAGAGGACTCCAAAAATTATTACACTTTGGGTTGCCAGCACAAAACCAAAATGGAAATACCTCCTTCCTCCAAGGAAATTGCTGAGCACCTCTATTCAAAAACGCACACACTGCACAGAGTCGTGTCAGTGTGCGACTTCTTAAAGTCAAATTTCAAGTACAAAATTAGCACACACAGAAGACACTTGTCAAGTCTCATGGGAGGTGCCATTGGGGAAGAAGCCTACAGAGGGATGAGGAGGGAGGCCGGGAGAACCAGGGTTTGAGGGCTGGGGTGCTCCCGCCCTGGGACACACGAAGCCATCAGCTCCTCCCCCTTGCTGCACTGCAGAGGTCCACCGACAGTGGGTAGCATGACCACATGTGGGACAGAGACAGTCCCTTTTGTGATGGCACTGTTTCAGCAGG
>NW_006159879.1:542939-547473 GCF_000334495.1 Tupaia belangeri chinensis
CAGCAGGAAGTAAAATGCACAATTTCCAGAATCTTAGCCAGTGTGACAAGAGAAGGTACACTGATCTTTGGCGCACAAGCAGTAGAAGCTTTGAGGACCAGAAAATTGATGCTGTTGGGGACCTCCATGAAGCCAACAGCTAAATCACGTTCCCTTGTCCCTGCCTATCTCTGTCTTTGCAGGGCTTGGGCGGTGGGTGGGCTGCCCTGTGTTATCCATCTAACTAGCTGGCCTTGGAACTTCTGAGGTCTTGCTTTACGGCTATCCGAATTTATGTGACAAAGAGACAAGTCAGCCCCCTTGGGGCCAGCTGGTAGCATGGTGGTGAAGGTGCTGGACTCCCACATGGCTGACTGTGGTTTAAGTCCCAGACAAGTCGGCTTGCTTTCTCACTCTCTCTCACTCTCTCTGTCTCTTTCATCAAAATTAAAAATAAATTAATTAAGTAAGTAATAATTATTCAGAAAAAGAGAGAGAGAGACAAGTCATCTCCCAAAATGGGAGGCACGCTGAAAAGCACTAGGCCCTGGAAATATGAGCAGCAGAACTCGTCGTGTACAAGGTCATACCCTTCAAGATACTTCTGCTTCCCAGCAGTTACAACAACGTGCCGGATTCGCTGCCTTTATGCTTCATTTAAGACTAAGCATGGGGACTGGCAGGTGGCATGGTGGTTAAGGGCACTGGACTCCCACGTGGCCAACCATGGTTCAAGTCCTGAATCTGGTGGTTTGCTTTCTCACTTTCTCTTTCTCTCTGTGTCTGATGAAACTGGAAAGTAACAATAATAATAAATAAAGTTAAATAAAATAATTCTTTAAAAAAAAAAAAAAAAAAGACTAAGCATGCTGGGCTCGCCTCCTTCGCCTCCTTGTCCAAAGATCCCACAGGTTGACTTTGGTTGGAATCCCAGCCCCACTGGCCTGAAAGACATGCTGGTTGTGTCTCTGTGTGTGCTCCAAATGCCAGCAGGATGGAGACACAGGGAATAAGGGATCCCTAACAAGCACCCCACTAGGGAGTGCGTTCTGCCTCTCTCTGTCTCTAGTTAGTGTACGTGCCTCGGCCCACCCAGAAAGAGAGCAGTTACGCCAGCCCCTGAGAGGGGAGTGTGCTGCCCTTCACGGTTATACTGAGGAGTGTAGCCACTTCGTATTCACTGAGAACATCCAGGACTTCAGAGGGATTCTTCAAAGCCATCTACAAAACAGAGAGAAAAATGGAAAACCAGGAAGCTTTTCAATGATCTGATCACTATTTTGATATGAGGTTTCCTTAAGGAAGAAAAGTCTGAGAAAATATAAAATTATTTAAGCATACAAAGCCTTCTGTGGCTTCAATGGTGACCACTTTACAAGAAAATGCTGAAGTATCTGCTGATACTGGCACATACGTGCACGCATGCATATGCAGGTAGAAGGTGGCCTCTGGGTTGGCAATTGCTGTGCAGCAAGTCCCTTGAAACTCAGCGGCCTTAGGCAATAACCGTTATGTTACCTTTCCCAGTTCCATGGCCTGGCTGTGCTCAGCTGGGAGGCTCTTCCGTTCCATGTGACATCAGCAGTAGTTGCTGGCGCCTGGAGCACCAGTGGGCAGAACTTCAGAAATGGCCAAATTTCATGCCTGTGCCTTGGCAGGACCCCTGGAAGATGGGGTGTGGCTAGACCTGAGGATGCTAGGCCTCCCTCTCCCCAGGTACCCCAGGCCCCACCCTCTCCATGTGAACTTTTCACAAGAACTCCGGAGGGCAGATCCATTCCACAAATGGTGTCTCAGGACTTCTAAGAGCTCTAAAGCAGAACTGCCCGGATCCTTGCAGCCTGTCACTTGTGCTGTGACATGCCGAGCACATTCTGCTCGATAAAGCCAGTCCGACACAGCATAAGCTCCAGGGCCCTGGAGGTGTCATCAGACAAGCTACCAAGTTACAATAAATATGAAATTACGTGATGACCCACTTCATTAAGCAACTGCCTGAATGTTTAAAAAGTCCCTAAGCATTTTTTTGGAGAGGGTTTTTTGGTTTTGTTTTTTGTTTGTTGTTTGTTTTTGTTTTGCTATAGGGCACGTGCGCTCGCCAGAAAGATAGAGAGAGACAGAGAAACAGAAAGTGAGAATTCACCTCCCAGAGGGGATGGCCACACCGCAATCCCTTCTCCTCCATTCTCCTCTCGGGCTCTTGGGCACGTGCGCACACGACCTGGCATGAGTTTAAGCCACCAGGTCCAGGACTTGAACTGCAGTCGACTATATGGGAGTCCAGCAACATAGCCATTATGCCAACTGCTGGTCTGGAAAGTCCCTAAGCATTTTTAAAGGCCAAAGTTTTTCTGATTAGCTGAAAGGGAAGGATGACTAAAGCAAGAAGTTCTCCAAGAACTGACTTATTGGCACATAGTGAAAAGGAATCTTGGGACCAGCAGATGGCGGAATGGTTACATCAATGGACTCCCGTACAGGTGACCGCAGTGTGAGTCCTAAACCCAATGGCTTAAACTCATGCCAAACATGTGTGCATGCCTGGCCGCACCCCCTCCCAGGCTCCCTCCCAGGCTCCCGTGACCAGCCAGCCCCGTCTGGCCACTCTCTCTTGTCTCTGTCACAGGCAGGCACCCGCCTCCTCTTTGTGTCTCTGTTGCTCCAACCCCACTCTGAGCCTGAGGCTCTTGTCCTGAGCCTTCCCATCCACACTCAGGGTGCTGCTACTGTCTACACAGCCTGCCAGCCAGGACAGACTCTGCCTCCTCCAGGAGCCCCTCTCCCCTGAGGCCCAGAGGAGTCTTGGCCACTCACACACCTCCAGCCACATGGAGGCCAAATCTCACTCTTCCCCACAACCTCAGTCCTGCCCCAGGGGCGTGGAGCAGACAAAATGAGAACGGACCTGGAGTGACCGTCGCCCCGGGCTTCGTCCCACAGCGCTCTCCAGAGTGGGCTCATTTGGGATCTGACGCCCGTGGCCGGGCGCGGTGAGGCACCTCTCCACGACACTGAAGTTATGTTGGAAGGTCCCGGAGTCACTTCCCGAGGTCTCCTGGACACGCAGGTGCACACGGCAGGAACCCGGCTGGGGTGTACGGCAGGGTGATGGCCTGTCAGGGTGCCTCTCTCTCTCCCGGAGTAAATAAATAAACTTCAGAAAAGTTTGTTTTTATCTCTCAAGAAATCACTAGTAGGTCCTGGTCAATTTCAAAATTATTTCAGAAGTATGCGCATTTCAAAGACTTCTACTCTGAGCTGCAAAGAAGGTGTTTGGGTAACGGACCGAAGGGAAGGGCGGGTTCCTCCTGGCTGACACGCTGCCGGCCCCCACTCCTTGCCACACGCCTGGCACAGCACACCCCAGTAAAGAGCTGGGGATTGCGTACACCCCCCGTGAGCCCACAGAGGCTACCACTGACCTGACAGCCCTAGAAGACCCTCTCGCTCAGCTTTCTCAGAAACAACAGAAATGAAGAGGGACCCAGATGTTTGCATGGAGGAGCATTAGCAAGGGGTGGGACATGAAGACATTTTTGTTCTACCACGCTTATAATTGTAGCTATTACCTGTGTCGGAGGTGCGGGGTCATTTCTATTAAAAATGTAGGCTCCAGGGCCAGGGGGCTGTGTGGTGGTTAAGGCACTGGACTCCCACGTGGCCGACCACAGTTCAAGTCCCAGACCTGGTGGCTTGAAAATCACACCGGCCATGGGTGCGTGCATGTCTAAAATCCCAAGAGGAGAATGGAGGAGAGGGAACTGTGCCATGGCCATCCCCCAGAGGGTGATTTCCCACTTTCCCTCTCACTGGCTCTGTCTCCCCCCCCCCGCCCCCCCACCTGCTCTCACCCTGTGATAAAAACACAAACAACGGGAACCCTGTAGGCCCTGGTGCCCAGGAGGAGGAGGAGGGGCGAAGTCTTGCTCACTCAGAATTGCATCATCTGGGAATACAGAAAAGAGGGAAGGCGTCCAGGACCGTCTGAGTATGAAGCCGGTGGCGCAGGGCCAGCAGCGCGGCCATCCCGTCACAGCTCACCCACTGCGCGGACACGGAGCGTGAGGCCAGCAGGCGTTTACAGGGCAGGGCAGGGCAGGCGTTGGCGCTGGCGCTGGCTTTGGCGTGAACGGACAGAGCGGCTCTGGGGCCGTGGTCAGCGTGGGGGCTGGGGCCGTCTGCGTGTCTCCACCCCCGGCTTCGCTTTCATTTCCACACCAGTACAAACCCCGGAGTTGAGTACATACCAAGTGTTTTTTACTGGTTTTTCAAACTGGTGTCTCAAAAAGAATCATAAATGGTTAAATGAGAAGTGGTTCGATTACGGGCACCTCTCCTCGCCCCACTTTCCAGTAGCGGGAATGAGCAGACAGAATTAGGAAATGCTGTGCCAAACCGCTGGGCCGCCCGGATGCCGCGCTGGCCGACTCAGCTGAGACCATCACAGTGCGCGCCTTCCACCCCGACGGAGCCAGCGATGGGCGATGGGCGATGGGTGATGGCGGTGCTGCGGTGTGGTGGGGGGGTGGGGGGGGGGGGGCGGGTACGCGCAAAA
>NW_006159879.1:547510-548857 GCF_000334495.1 Tupaia belangeri chinensis
GCCGCCCACTGGGCGAAGCCAGCGCTGCAGCTCACGGCCACTTGGAGAGCCCCCTCTATCTTTATAGGAAAGAATAAATGCAGCCTCTTGTTTTTTTGACGTGAGGATTTGCCATGCGTCCATCTCAGCGCACACAGTCAGCCTGGGTGGAGGTCAGACCTCGGTAATTCACTGGCCCGGCTGGAAAACTGCCCTGAAGTAACAGGTGCAGACTTTTCCCTGGCTCACAAACCAGGAACTACCTAGTGTCAGAAAAACCAGACAGACTGAATAAGGGGCAGCTGGACACTTAGACGCAGCTGACCCGGGTCCTCTCAGTCCCAATGCCGTCGGAAACAACTAGGCTAAAATAATTCTCAGAATTAAGTTCTTTCAGCTCTAATTTAGAAATACTGCCAACATCATGTCCCCATGATCCCTTAAACCTGCAGCGGGCTTTGTGCGGTGAAATTAAATTACGACACTGAGTCTCAACGCGCTTATGTAATATATTCTCCACAAAGACCCCCAGGAAATAAATATTCCAAGTCTTCCAGCCAAGGCTGGCCTATCGATAGAGGAGGAAAGGGCATTCTAAAAAGCAAAGCAGTTTTTAAATTAACACCACCCAGATGGAACTTAATGCTTTTAAGAAATGTCTTCACAGATGGAACATCAATCCAAAGAATTGGGGGTGGGGAGGGGCGGGGGAATCAGCTCATGACAGCCAAAAAAAAGAAGGTATTTAGAGCCTCCGCAGAGCCTCCTGTTCCATGATCCCACCTGAAAGGAAAAAAAGGGAAGGGATCAGGCTTTCTTGAAGGATCACCGAGCCTGTGTGTCCCAGGTCCAGGGTGCTGGATCCCCACAGCACTCCAAGGCTGGAATGAGAGAGGAAGGCAAAGGTCAGGTGTCTGCCCACAGGTCACAGCCTGGAAGCGTGAGCCGCTTTGTAAACACCCTGGCATGGCACGGAGGGGTTCGAAGCCCATTTGTGTTCGGGGAATACAATCCAGCCTGTGTGCTCGAAGGGGAAGGGCGACAGTGAGGTGGGAGAGAGTGGTCGCTTCAGCTGCCGGGGCTGGTCACCGCGCAGGATGGCACTCCTCAGGCTGGTCATGGTGCGGGGTGGCATTCCTCAGGCTGGTCACCGCGCAGGATGGCACTTCTCAGGCTGGTCACGGTGCGGGGTGGCATTCCTCAGGCTGGTCACGGTGCGGGGTGGCATTCCTCAGGCTGGTCACCGCACAGGGTGGCATTCCTCAGGCTGGTCACGGTGCAGGGTGGCATTCCTCAGGCTGGTCACGGTGCGGGGTGGCATTCCTCAGGCTGGTCACCGCGCGGGGTGGCATTCCTCAGGCTGGTCAC